>NC_069501.1:923236817-923522007 GCF_027579735.1 Bombina bombina | reverse complement strand
TGGCCCCCTCAGACTGGTGTAGGGGCCCTTCAGAAACCATATCATCAGCGTTCTCATGCTCTACAGAATTTTCTAAAACAGAGCAGTTGCGCTTTCGCTGATAAGTGGGCATATTGGCTAAAATGTTTTTGATAGAATTATCCATTACAGCCGTTAAATGTTGCATAGTAAGGAGTATTGGCGCACTAGATGTACTAGGGGCCTCCTGTATGGGCAAGACTGGTGTAGACGAAGGAGGGGATGATGCAGTACCATGCTTACTCCCCTCACTTGAGGAATCATCTTGGGCATCATTTTTACTAAATTTTTTTATGACATAAAATACATATAGTTAAATGAGAAGGAACCTTGGTTTCCCCACAGTCAGAACACAATCTATCTGGTAGTTCAGACATGTTAAACAGGCATAAACTTGATAACAAAGCACAAAAAACGTTTTAAAATAAAACCGTTACTGTCACTTTAAATTTTAAACTAAACACACTTTATTACTGCAATTGCGAAAAAGTATGAAGGAATTGTTCAAAATTCACCAAAATTTCACCACAGTGTCTTAAAGCCTTAAAAGTATTGCACACCAAATTTGGAAGCTTTAACCCTTAAAATAACGGAACCGGAGCCGTTTTTATATTTAACCCCTTTACAGTCCCTGGAATCTGCTTTGCTGAGACCCAACCAAGCCCAAAGGGGAATACGATACCAAATGATGCCTTCAGAAAGACTTTTCTATGTATCAGAGCTCCACACACATGCAGCAGCATGCCATGCTGTCCTCAAAAACAAGTGCGCCATACCGGCGCGAAAATGAGGCTCTGACTATGATTAGGGAAAGCCCCTAAAGAATAAGGTGTCTAAAACAGTGCCTGCCGATATAATCATATCAAAATACCCAGAATAAATGATTCCTCAAGGCTAAATATGTGTTAATAATGAATCGATTTAGCCCAGAAAAAGTCTACAGTCTTAATAAGCCCTTGTGAAGCCCTTATTTACTATCTTAATAAACATGGCTTACCGGATCCCATAGGGAAAATGACAGCTTCCAGCATTACATCGTCTTGTTAGAATGTGTCATACCTCAAGCAGTAAGAGACTGCACACTGTTCCCCCAACTGAAGTTAATTGCTCTCAACAGTCCTGTGTGGAACAGCCATGGATTTTAGTTACGGTGCTAAAATCATTTTCCTCATACAAACAGAAATCTTCATCTCTTTTCTGTTTCTGAGTAAATAGTACATACCAGCACTATTTTAAAATAACAAACTCTTGATTGAATAATAAAAACTACAGTTAAACACTAAAAAACTCTAAGCCATCTCCGTGGAGATGTTGCCTGTACAACGGCAAAGAGAATGACTGGGGTAGGCGGAGCCTAGGAGGGATCATGTGACCAGCTTTGCTGGGCTCTTTGCCATTTCCTGTTGGGGAAGAGAATATCCCACAAGTAAGGATGACGCCGTGGACCGGACACACCTATGTTGGAGAAAAGTTCCTTTGCCTCCAGTAACAGTTGAGATAATAGAATCCAACTGAGAACCAAATAATTTATTACCCTGGAAAGAAAGGGAAAGTAGAGTCGATTTAGAAGACATATCAGCATTCCAAGTTTTAAGCCATAAAGCTCTTCTAGCTAAAATAGCTAGAGACATAAACCTGACATCAACTCTGATAATATCAAAAATGGCATCACAGATAAAATTATTAGCATTTTGAAGAAGAATAATATTATGAGAATCATGATCTGTTACTTGTTGCGCTAAAGTTTCCAACCAAAAAGTTGAAGCTGCAGCAACATCAGCCAATGATATAGCAGGTCTAAGAAGATTACCTGAACACAGATAAGCTTTTCTTAGAAAGGATTCAATTTTCCTGTCTAAAGGATCCTTAAAGGAAGTACCATCTGCCGTAGGAATAGTAGTACGTTTAGCAAGGGTAGAAATAGCCCCATCAACTTTAGGGATTTTGTCCCAAAACTCTAATCTGTCAGACGGTACAGGATATAATTGCTTAAAACGTTTAGAAGGAGTAAATGAATTACCCAAATTATTCCATTCTCTGGAAATTACTTCAGAAATAGCACCAGGAGCAGGAAAAACTTCTGTAATAACCACAGGAGATTTAAAGACCTTGTCTAAACGTTTGGATTTAGTATCAAGAGGACCAGAATCCTCAATTTCTAATGCAATTAGGACTTCTTTAAGTAAAGAACGGATAAATTCCATTTTAAATAAATATAACGATTTATCAGCATCAACTTCTGAGACAGAATCCTCTGTATCAGAAGAATCATTAGAATCAGAATGATGATGTTCATTTAAAAATTCATCTGTATAAAGAGAAGTTTTAAAAGACTTTTTATGTTTACCAGAAGGAGGAATAACAGACATAGCCTTCTTAATGGATTCAGAAACAAAATCTCTTATGTTATCAGGAACACTCTGAACATTAGATGTTGATGGAACTGCAACAGGTAATGGTACTTTACTAAAGGAAATATTTTCTGCATTAACAAGTTTGTCATGACATTTAATACAAACAGCTGGAGGAACAACTACCAAAAGTTTACAGCAGTTACATTTAGCTTTGGTAGATCCAGCACCAGGCAGCGATTTTCCAGTAGTATCTTCTGACTCAGTTGCAACGTGTGACATCTTGCAATATGTAATAGAAAAAACAACATATAAAGCAAAATTGATCAAATTCCTTAAATGACAGTTTCAGGAATGGGAAAAAAATGCCAGTGAACAAGCTTCTAGCAACCAGAAGCAAAAAATAACGAGACTTAAATAAAGTGGAGACAAAATTGACGCCCACATTATTTGGCGCCTAAATGCTATTAGCGCCAAAAATGACGCCACATCCGGAACGCCGACATTTTTGGCGCGAAAAACGTCAAAAATGACGCAACTTCCGGCGACACGTATGACGCCGGAAACAGAAAAAAAAAATTTGCGCCAAGAAAGTCTGCGCCAAGATTGACGCAATAAAATTAAGCATTTTCAGCCCCCGCGAGCCTAACAGCACACAGGGAAGTCAATTTTTAAGGTAAGATAAAAATGATATATTCAAATGCATTATCCCAAATATGAAACTGACTGTCTGAAATAAGGAAATGTTGAACATCCTGAGTCAAGGCAAATAAATGTTTGAATACATATATTTAGAACTTTATAAAAAAGTGCCCAACGATAGCTTTAGAGAGTCACAGAAAATAAGACTTATTTACCCCAGGACACTCATCTACATGTTGTAGAAAGCCAAACCAGTACTGAAACGAAAATCAGCAGAGGTAATGGTATATATATATAAGAGTATATAGTCGATCTGAAAAGGGAGGTAAGAGATTAATCTCTACGACCAATAACAGAGAACCTATGAAATAGACCCCGTAGAAGGAGATCATTGAATTCAAACAGGCAATACTCTCCTCACATCCCTCTGACATTCACTGCACGCTGAGAGGAAAACCGGGCTCCAACCTGCTGCGGAGCGCATATCAACGTAGAATCTAGCACAAACTTACTTCACCACCTCCATAGGAGGCAAAGTTTGTAAAACTGATTTGTGGGTGTGGTGAGGGGTGTATTTATAGGCATTTTGAGGTTTGGGAAACTTTGCCCCTCCTGGTAGGAATGTATATCCCATACGTCACTAGCTCATGGACTCTTGCTAATTACATGAAAGAAACAATATTTAAAGCAAAATTATCAAATTCCTTAAATGACAGTTTCAGGAATGGGAAAACAATGCAAAATAATAAGCTTCTAGAAACCAGAAGCAATAAAAAAGTGAGGTTTAAATAATGTGAGGAAAAAAAGTGAAACAAAAAATACACCCACATTTTTTGGCGCCAAATATGACGCCCACATTATTGGCGCTAAATACAACGCCCATATATTTGGCGCCAAGTATGACGCCACATCCTCTGACGCCAGAACCGACGCCCACATTTTTTGGCGCAAAAAAATGTCTGAATACACATGCGTCAAAAATGACGTATTAACAGAATACAACTTCCGGCGTCAACTACGGCGGCGGAAATGAAGAAATTTTTGCGCCAAAAAAGTCCGCGCCAAGAATGACGCAATAAAAAGAAACATTTTCAGCCCCCGCGAGCCTAACAGCACACAGGGAAAAATTATCAATTGAAAATTTTCAAGGTAAAGAAAAATAAATTGAATTAAAATGCATTATCCCAAATAATGAAACTGACAGTCTGAATATTAAAGGAATACTGATTATCCTGAATCATGGCAAATATAAGTTTAAAGACATATATTTAGAATTTACATAGAAAGTGCCCAACCATAGCTTAGAGTGTCATAATAAAATAAGACTTACTTACCCTAAGACACTCATCTACATATAGTAGATAGCCAAACCAGTACTGAAACGAGAATCAGTAGAGGTAATGGTATATAAGAGTATATTGTCGATCTGAAAAGGGAGGTAAGAGATGAATCTTTACGACCGATAACAGAGAACCTATGAAATAGATCCCGTAGAAGGAGACCATTGAATTCAAATAGGCAATACTCTCTTCACAACCCTCTGACATTCACTGCACTCTGAGAGGAAAACCGTGCTCCAGCCTGCTGCGAAGCGCATATCAACGTAGAATCTAGCACAAACTTACTTCACCACCTCCATGGGAGGCAAAGTTTGTAAAACTGAATTGTGGGTGTGGTGAGGGGTGTATTTATAGGCATTTTAAGGTTTGGGAAACTTTGCCCCTCCTGGTAGGAATGTATATCCCATACGTCACTAGCTCATGGACTCTTGCTAATTACATGAAAGAAATAGTACGCACCAGTACCATTTAAAATAAACTTCTTGATTGAAGAAACTAAAACTAACACCTCACTTTACCATGTCTTCCTAGTATAACACAGGCAAAGAGAATGACTGGGGGTGGAGGGGAAGGGGAGGGGCTATATATACAGCTCTGCTGTAGTGCTCTTTGCCACTTCCTGTTAGCAGGAGGTTAATATAGTTTAGCACTCACACCACAACTCTTTTCTTTCAGGAGGTTAATATCCCACAAGTAAGGATGAAATCCGTGGACTCGTCATATCTTTGTAAAAGAAATTATTTTGTTTACCCCTCATCTTAACAGACTTATCCTGAGGTAGGGCATGACCTTTACCTCCAGTAATGTCAGAAATTATTTCCTTCAACTCAGGCCCGAATAGGGTCTTACCCTTGAAAGGAATAGCTAAAAGCTTTGATTTAGATGACACATCAGCAGACCACGATTTTAACCATAACGCTCTACGCGCTAAAATGGCAAATCCTGCATTTTTGCCGCCAACTTAGTAATTTGAAAGGCGGCATCTGTAATAAAAGAATTAGCTTGCTTGAGAGCCTTAATTCTATCTAAAATGTCCTCTAAAGGGGTCTCAACCTTCAGAGACTCTTCTAGAGCATCAAACCAAAAAGCTGCTGCAGTAGTAACCAGAACAATGCAAGCTGTTGGTTGTAAAAGGAAACCCTGATGAATAAATAATTTCTTTAGAAGACCCTCTAACTTCTTATCCATAGGGTCTTTGAAAGCACAACTGTCCTTATTAGGAATAGTTGTACGCTTAGCCAGGGTAGATATAGCTCCCTCCACCTTAGGGACAGTCTGCCAAGAGTCCCGAATGGTGTCTGATATGGGATACATTTTCTTAAAATTAGGAGGAGGAGAGAACGGTATACCCGGTCTGTCCCATTCCTTCTTAATAATTTCCGAAATTATTTTAGCAACAGGAAAAACATCAGTGTAAGTAGGTACCTCTAGATATTTGTCCATTTTACACAATTTCTCTGGTGGAATCACAATAGGGTCACAGTCATCCAGGGTCACTACAACCTCCCGAAGTAACAGGCGGAGGTGTTCAAGCTTAAATTTAAAGGACATGACGTCCGAATCTGTCTGAGGTAACATACTTCCTGGGTCTGAAACTTCTCCCTCAGACAGCAATTCCCTGACCCCCAACTCAGAGACCTGTGAGGGTACATCGGAAATAGCAAACAAAGCATCAGAGGACTCAGTATTCACATTAACTCCTGTCCTACTATGTTTACCCTGTAACACTGGTAACTTAGATAATACCTCTGTCAGGGTAGTTGACATAACTGCAGCCATATCCTGCAGAGTAAAATAATTAGACGCATTTGAGGAACTCAGTGTCGCTTGTGTGGGCATTAAAGGTTGTGACACTTGGGGAGAATTAGATGGCATATCCTGATTCTCTTCAGACTGAGAAACATCCTTAGACACACTTTCTTTACCTAAAATATGCTTTTACATTGTAAGGCCCTTTCAGTACAAGAGGTACACAAAGTAAGAGGGGGTTCCACAATGGCTTCTAAACACATAGAACAATTAGTTTCCTCAATGTCAGACATGTTGAACAGACTAGGAATAGCCACACTAGTCGTCAATCCCCTCATTTATTGATTCAAACAACTTTTAGAAAAATTTGTACTGCGCCTTTAACAAATACAAAATGCAACAATCTTTCTCAAACTGCCTAAAGCGATTAAAAACGCTAATACAATTAAATATAATAATTCAAAAATTATTGCACCCTATAAGTAAATGGTGAATTTACCCTCTAAGAAACATTTTAATCAAAAAAAAATATATCTTAATAGAAAAAAATGACCCCTGCACCTCGCCACAGATCTGCTGTGGCGCCTACCTGCCCCAGGGTACTGCAAAATGACTCGACAACGATCCGGTGAACAAAACACAACTCTAGGCCCCACCGGAGTTAATGCCTGCTGCCTTCTTAGTCAAAGTAAACTGCGCGCCTGAGCGTGCAAAATATCATGGAAGTCGTCTTAATAGTTTGTTTAACCGCATGGGAAGCAGTTTGGAAAATAAAGCCATGTGGTCCTCTGTACTCTCTTAACAAGAAACTGCAGCCCTACTGACTTCTAATTAATAAATATATAAATGTCAAGCTGCCTCTCCCAGTGTCCAGCCCAAATACAGATATGTGAAAACAATATGTATGAAACACAAGGATTTAAAGTAACACCCTCAGTGATACAGGTCTACTGCTTACCCCTTCCCTTGCAGGGAAAAATGTCAGCCAGTTCTGATATAACAAGTCTCCTCAGAAATAAAAGACTGAACATACCTCAATGCTGCTTGTAGCATGACACCGTTATCCACACTGAAGATTTCTCTTGCACTACCTTCAGAAGCTCTGTGGGAACCAAAATGGATCTTAGTTACATTTGCTAAGATCATCAACCTCAGGGCAGAAATCTTCTTCATTCCATATCTCCCTGAGGAAAATAGTACTCACCGGTACCATTTAAAATAAAAAAACTTCTTGACTGAAGAATCTAAACTAACACCTCACTTTACCTCTTCCTATTACTAACACAGGCAAAGAGAATGACTGGGGTGGAGGGAAGGGAGGAGCTATATATACAGCTCTGCTGTAGTGCTCTTTGCCACTTCCTGTTAGCAGGAGATTAATATCCCACAAATAAGGATGAAATCCGTGGACTCGTCGTATCATGTAGAAGAAATAAATACAAACTTAGCTGTGAAATAACAATAAAAGTTAAGATAGCTACAATGTAACTATTAGTTATATTGTAGCTAGCTTAGGGTTTATTTTACAGGTAAGTATTTAGTTTTAAATATAAATTATTTAGGTAATAATAGTAATTTTTATTTAGATTTATTTTAATTATATTGAAGTTAGGGTTGTTAGGGTTAGATTTATGGTTAGGTTTAGGGGTTAATAGCTTTAGTATAGTGGCTGTGGTGACGTTGGGGGCGGCAGATAAGGGGGTTAATATGTTTATTATAGTGGTGGCGATGTCCGGAGCGGCAGATTAGGGGTTAATCATTTTATTATAGTGTTTGTGATGCGGGAGGGCCTCGTTTTAGGGCTTAATAGGTAGTTTATGGGTGTTAGTGTACTTTGTAACACTTTAGTTAGGAGTTTTATGCTACAGCTTTGTAGCGCAAAATCCATAACTACTGACTTTAGATGGCGGTACAGATCTTGTCGGTATAGGGTGTACCGCTTACTTTTTGGCCTCCCAGGCAAAACTCGTAATACCAGCGCTATGGAAGTCCCTTTGAAAAATGACTTTTTGAAAGGTGTGTTAGTTACGTTGCGTTATGGCCAATAAAGTGTGCGGTACAGCTATACCTACAAGACTCGTAAGAGCAGCGGTAGTGAAAAAGCAGCGTTATACTCATAACGCAAAACTCTTAATCTCGCCGTTAATATCCAAAGAATGCATAGGTTCAAAAGGAGCATGTTGAAGAACTCTAAGAACCAAATTGAGACTCCACGGAGGATTAGCAAATTTAAACCTAGGCCTTACCCTAACCAGAACCTGGCAAAAAAAGACTTAACATCTGGCATATCTGCCAGACGTTTATGCAACAAAATAGATAAAGCAGAAATTTGACCCCTCAAGGTACTAGAAGATAAACCCTTCTCCAAACCCTCTTGGAGAAAAGACAGCATTCTAGGAATTTTAACTCTATTCCAAGAAAAACCTCTGGAATCACACCAATACAAATATATACGCCAAATCTTATAAAAAATATTTCTAGACACAGGCCTACGAGCCTGAATCATAGCTTAAATAACTGATGCAAAAACAGAATTTATGTTTACCTGATAAATTACTTTCTCCAACGGTGTGTCCGGTCCACGGCGTCATCCTTACTTGTGGGATATTCTCTTCCCCAACAGGAAATGGCAAAGAGCCCAGCAAAGCTGGTCACATGATCCCTCCTAGGCTCCGCCTACCCCAGTCATTCGACCGACGTAAAGGAGGAATATTTGCATAGGAGAAACCATATGTTACCGTGGTGACTGTAGTTAAAGAAAATAAATTATCAGACCTGATTAAAAAAACCAGGGCGGGCCGTGGACCGGACACACCGTTGGAGAAAGTAATTTATCAGGTAAACATAAATTCTGTTTTCTCCAACATAGGTGTGTCCGGTCCACGGCGTCATCCTTACTTGTGGGAACCAATACCAAAGCTTTAGGACACGGATGAAGGGAGGGAGCAAATCAGGTCACCTAAATGGAAGGCACCACGGCTTGCAAAACCTTTCTCCCAAAAATAGCCTCAGAAGAAGCAAAAGTATCAAATTTGTAAAATTTAGAAAAAGTGTGCAGTGAAGACCAAGTCGCTGCCTTACATATCTGATCAACAGAAGCCTCGTTCTTGAAGGCCCATGTGGAAGCCACAGCCCTAGTGGAGTGAGCTGTGATTCTTTCAGGAGGCTGCCGTCCGGCAGTCTCATAAGCCAATCGGATAATGCTTTTAATCCAGAAGGAGAGAGAGGTAGAAGTTGCTTTTTGACCTCTCCGTTTACCAGAATAAACAACAAACAAAGCCAAAGTTTGTCCGAAAACCTTAGTAGCTGCTAAGTAAAATTTGAGAGCACGAACTACATCCAAGTTGTGCAACAAACGTTCCTTCTTTGAAACTGGATTAGGACACAAAGAAGGCACAACTATCTCCTGGTTAATGTCTTTGTTAGAAACAACTTTTGGAAGAAAACCAGGTTTAGTACGCAAAACCACCTTATCTGCATGGAACACCAGATAAGGAGAAGAACACTGCAGAGCAGATAATTCTGAAACTCTTCTAGCAGAAGAAATTGCAACCAAAAACAAAAATTTTCCAAGATAATAACTTAATATCAACGGAATGTAAGGGTTCAAACGGAACCCCCTGAAGAACTGAAAGAACTAGGTTGAGACTCCAAGGAGGAGTCAAAATTTTGTAAACAGGCTTGATTCTAACCAGAGCCTGAACAAAGGCTAGAACATCTGGCACAGCTGCCAGCTTTTTGTGAAGTAACACAGACAAGGCAGAAATCTGTCCCATCAAGGAACTTGCAGATAATCCTTTTTCCAATCCTTCTCGAAGGAAGGATAGACTCTTAGGAATCTTAACCTTGTCCCAAGGGAATCCTGCAGATTCACACCAACAGATATACCAAATTATGTGGTAATTTTCTGGTTACAGGCTTTCAGGCCTGAACAAGAGCATTAATAACAGAATCTGAGAACCCTCGCTTTGATAAGATCAAGCGTTCAATCTCCAAGCAGTCAGCTGGAGTGGGTCGAACGGACCTAGAACAAGAAGGTCTCGTCTCAAAGGTAGCTTCCATGGTGGAGCCGATGACATATTCACCAGATCTGTATACCAAGTCCTGCGTGGCCACGCAGGAGCTATCAAAATCACCGACGCCCTCTCCTGATTGATCCTGGCTACCAGCCTGGGGATGAGAGGAAACGGCGGGAACACATAAGCTAGTTTGAAGGTCCAAGGTGCTACTAGTGCATCCACTAGAGCCGCCTTGGGATCCCTGGATCTGTACCCGTAGTAAGGAGCTCTGAAGTTCTGACGAGAGGCCATCAGATCCATGTCTGGAATGCCCCACGGTTGAGTGACTTGGGCAAAGATTTCCGGATGGAGTTCCCACTCCCCCGGATGCAATGTCTGACGACTCAGAAAATCCGCTTCCCAATTTTCCACTCCTGGGATGTGGATAGCAGACAGGTGGCAGGAGTGAGACTCCGCCCATAGAATGATTTTGGTCACTTCTTCCATCGCTAGGGAACTCCTTGTTCCCCCCTGATGGTTGATGTATGAACTTGGCCCTCGCTAGCTGAGGCCAAGCTTTGAGAGCATTGAATATCGCTCTCAGTTCCAGAATATTTATCGGTAGAAGAGATTCTACCCGAGACCAAAGACCCTGAGCTTTCAGGGATCCCCAGACCGCGCCCCAGCCCATCAGACTGGCGTCGGTCGTGACAATGACCCACTCTGGTCTGCGGAAGGTCATCCCTTGTGACAGGTTGTCCAGGGACAGCCACCAACGGAATGAGTCTCTGGTCCTCTGATTTACTTGTATCTTCGGAGACAAGTCTGAATAGTCCCCATTCCACTGACTGAGCAGGAACAGTTGTAATGGTCTTAGATGAATGCGCACAAAAGGAACTATGTCCATTGCCGCTACCATCAAACCTATCACTTCCATGCACTGCGCTATGGAAGGAAGAGGAACGGAATGAAGTATCCGACAAGAGTCTAGAAGTTTTGTTTTTCTGGCTTCTGTCAGAAAAATCCTCATTTCTAAGGAGTCTATTATAGTTCCCAAGAAGGGAACCCTCGTTGACGGAGATAGAGAACTCTTTTCCACGTTCACTTTCCATCCGTGAGATCTGAGAAAGGCCAGGACAATGTCCGTGTGAGCCTTTACTTGAGGAAGGGACGACGCTCGAATCAGAATGTCGTCCAAGTAAGGTACTACAGCAATGCCCCTTGGTCTTAGCACCGCCAGAAGGGACCCTAGTACCTATGAGAAAATCCTAGGAGCAGTGGCTAATCCGAAAGAAAACGCCACGAACTGGAAATGCTTGTCCAGGAATTCAAACCTTAGGAACCGATGATGTTCCTTGTGGATAGGAATATGTAGATACGCATCCTTGAAATCCACCTTGGTCATGAATTGACCTTCCTGGATGGAAGGAAGAAGTGTTCGAATGGTTTCCATCTTGAACGATGGAACCTTGAGAAACTTGTTCAAGATCTTGAGATCTAAGATTGGTCTGAACGTTCCCTCTTTTTTGGGAACTATGAACAGATTGGAGTAGAACCCCATCCCTTGTTCTCCTAATGGAACAGGATGAATCACTCCCATTTTTAGCAGGTCTTCTACCCAATGTAAGAATGCCTGTCTTCTTATGTGGTCTGAAGACAACTGAGACCTGTGGAACCTCCCCCTTGGAGGAAGCCCCTTGAACTCCAGAGAATAACCTTGGGAGACTATTTCTAGCGCCCAAGGGTCCAGAACATCTCTTGCCCCAGCCTGAGCGAAGAGAGAGAGTCTGCCCCCCACCAGATCCGGTCCCGGATCGGGGGCCCGCATTTCATGCTGTCTTGGTAGCAGTGGCAGGTTTCCTGGCCTGCTTTCCTTTGTTCCAGCCTTGCATAGGTCTCCAGGCTGGATTGGCTTGAGAAGTATTACCTTCCTGCTTAGAGGACGTAGCCCTTGGGGCTGATCCGTTTCTGCGAAAGGGACGAAACTTAGGTTTATTTTTGGTCTTGAAAAGACCTATCCTGAGGAAGGGCGTGGCCCTTGCCCCCAGTGATATCAGAGATAATCTCTTTCAAGTCAGGGCCAAAGAGTGTTTTCCCCTTGAAAGGAATGTCAAGCAATTTGTTCTTGGAAGACGCATCCGCTGCCCAAGATTTTAACCAAAGCGCTCTGCGCCACAATAGCAAACCCAGAATTTTTTCGCCGCTAACCTAGCCAATTGCAAGGTGGCGTCTAGGGTGAAAGAATTAGCCAATTTAAGAGCACGAATTCTGTCCATAATCTCCTCATAAGAAGAAGAATTACTAATAATCGCCTTTCCTAGCTCAAACTAGAAACACGCGGCTGCAGTGACAGGGACAATGCATGCAATTGGTTGTAGAAGGGAACCTTGCTGAACAAACATCTTTAGCAGACCTTCTAATTTTTTATCCATAGGATCTTGGAAAGCACAACTATCTTCTATGGGTATAGTGGCGCGCTTGTGTAGAGTAGAAACCGCCCCCTCGACCTTGGGGACTGTCTGCCATCAGTCCTTTCTGGTGTCGACTATAGGAAAACAATTTTATAAATATGGGGGGAGGTACTAAAGGTATACCGGGCCTGTCCCATTCTGTACTAACAATGTACGCCACCCGCTTGGATATAGGAAAAGCTTCGGGGGGCCCCGGGGCCTCTAAGAACTTTTCCATTTTACATAGTGGTTCTGGAATGACCAGATAATCACAATCATCCAAATTGGATAACACCTCCTTAAGCAGAGCGCGGAGATGTTCCAACTTAAATTTAAAAGTAATCACATCAGGTTCAGCTTGTTGAGAAATGTTTCCTGAATCTGAAATTTCTCCCTCAGACAAAACCTCCCTGGCCCCCTCAGACTGGTGTAGGGGCCCTTCAGAAACCATATCATCAGCGTTCTCATGCTCTACAGAATTTTCTAAAACAGAGCAGTCGCGCTTTCACTGATAAGTGGGCATATTGGCTAAAATGTTTTTGATAGAATTATCCATTACAGCCGTTAAATGTTGCATAGTAAGGAGTATTGGCGCACTAGATGTACTAGGGGCCTCCTGTATGGGCAAGACTGGTGTAGACGAAGGAGGGGATGATGCAGTACCATGCTTACTCCCCTCACTTGAGGAATCATCTTGGGCATCATTTTTACTAAATTTCTTTATGACATAACATACATATAGTTAAATGAGAAGGAACCTTGGTTTCCCCACAGTCAGAACACAATCTATCTGGTAGTTCAGACATGTTAAACAGGCATAAACTTGATAACAAAGCACAAAAAACGTTTTAAAATAAAACCGTTACTGTCACTTTAAATTTTAAACTAAACACACTTTAATACTGCAATTGCGAAAAAGTATGAAGGAATTGTTCAAAATTCACCAAAATTTCACCACAGTGTCTTAAAGCCTTAAAAGTATTGCACACCAAATTTGGAAGCTTTAACCCTTAAAATAACGGAACCGGAGCCGTTTTTATATTTAACCCCTTTACAGTCCCTGGAATCTGCTTTGCTGAGACCCAACCAAGCCCAAAGGGGAATACGATACCAAATGATGCCTTCAGAAAGACCTTTCTATGTATCAGAGCTCCACACACATGCAGCTGCATGCCATGCTGTCCTCAAAAACAAGTGCGCCATACCGGCGCGAAAATGAGACTCTGCCTATGCTTTGGGAAAGCCCCTAAAGAATAAGGTGTCTAAAACAGTGCCTGCCGATATTATTATATCAAAATACCCAGATAAAATGATTCCTCAAGGCTAAATATGTGTTAATAATCAATCGATTTAGCCCAGAAAAAGTCTACAGTTTAAATAAGCCCTTGTGAAGCCCTTATTTACAATCGTAATAAACATGGCTTACCGGATCCCATAGGGAAAATGACAGCTTCCAGCATTACATCGTCTTGTTAGAATGTGTCATACCTCAAGCAGCAAGGGACTGCAAACTGTTCCCCCAACTGAAGTTAATTGCTCTCAACAGTCCTGTGTGGAACAGCCATGGATTTTAGTTACGGTTGCTAAAATCATTTTCCTCATACAAACAGAATTCTTCATCTCTTTTCTGTTTCTGAGTAAATAGTACGTACCAGCACTATTTGAAAATAACAAACTCTTGATTGAATAATGAAAAACTACAGTTAAACACTAAAAAACTCTAAGCCATCTCCGTGGAGATGTTGCCTGTACAACGGCAAAGAGAATGACTGGGGTAGGCGGAGCCTAGGAGGGATCATGTGACCAGCTTTGCTGGGCTCTTTGCCATTTCCTGTTGGGGAAGAGAATATCCCACAAGTAAGGATGACGCCGTGGACCGGACACACCTATGTTGGAGAAAAAAACACGCTTCGATAATATCAAGCGTTCAATCTCCAAGCAGACAGCTTCAGAGAAACGAGATTTGGATAAAGAGCCCCTGAAGTAGAAGGCCCTTCTGTAACAGAAGACTCCAAGGTGGAAGAGAGAACATCTCCACAAGATCCTCATACCAGATTCTGCGAGGCCACGCCGGGACGATGAGAATCACCAAGGGCCTCTCCTGTCTGATTTGAGCAATGACCCGTAAAAGGAGAGTGAACAGAGGAAAAACATACACTAGACTGAAGTTCCAAGGAACGGCCAGAGCATCTAACAGTACAGCCTGAGGATCTCATGAACGTGACCCATACCTTAGAAGCTTGGCATTCTGACGAGATGCCATGAGATCCAGTACCGGCTGCCCCCACTTGAGAATTAAGTTGGAAAAAACCTCCAGAAGGAGTACCAACTCCCCTGGATTAAAAGTCTGTCGGCTTAGAAAATCCGCTTCCCAATTGCCCACCCCTGGAATGTGGATCACAGACAGACAACAATTATGGGATTCTGCCCACTGAATAATCCTGGCTACCTCTGTCATTCATGGCCAAGGAACTCAGAGTCTCCCCCTGATGATTCATGTAAGCCATGGACATTATGTTGTCCGACTGAAATCTGATAAACTTGACTGAAGCTAACGGAGGCCAGGCTAGAAGAGCATTGAAGATTGCCCTCAGCTCTAGAATATTTATAGGAAGAACCGACTTCTCCCAAGTACAAAGACCCTGAGCCTTTAATGAACCCTAGACAGCTCCCCATCCCAAGACTGGCATCCATGGTCACAATCACCCAGGTAGGTCTGCGAAAGCAGGTTCCCAGAGAAGATCCTGGGACAACCACCACAGAAGAGAGTTTCTTATCTCTTGATCAAAAACAATACGTGGAGACAGATCTCCATAATCCCCTTTCCATTGTCTGAGCATGCACAACGTCAGAGGCCTGAGATAGAACCAAGAAAAAAGAATTGTCTATAACTGACAACATCAGATCAATAACCTCCATAAAACCTCCATAAACTGGCATCTGTCAGAAAAAAACTTCATTTCTAGGGAATCTATTATTGTTCCCAAAAATATCACTCCTGTAGCCGGAATCAAGGAACATTTTCCTAAATTCACCATCCAACCGTGCGAGAGCAGAAAAGAAAACAATATCTCCGTGAGTGAGCTTGCTTGTTGAAGAGATGGCGCCTGAACCAGAAAAATCGTCCAGATAAGGCACCAATGCAACACCCTGTAAACCAAAGTAAAACGAAAAATGCTCCCAGAACCAAAGAAAAAATCCTGGGAGTCGTAGCAAGAACAAATGGAAAGGCCACAAACTGAAAATATTTGTCTAGAAGCGCAAATCTTAAACACTTGTGATAATCCCTGTGGATAGGAAAATGCAGATACGCATCCTTTAAATCCACTGTGGTCATGAACTGACCCTCCTGAACTAATGGAAGTATGGAACGAACAGTCTCCATCTTGAAAGACGGAACTCTGAGAAACGTGTTCACACCCTTGAAATCTAGAACAGGACGGAATGTTCCCTCTCTTTTGGGAACTATGAACAGATTGAAAAACCCAGACCCTGCTCCTGAAAAGGAACAGGAACTATTACTCCCATATTGGAAAGATCTTTGACACAATACAAGAACGCCTCTCTCTTTATATGGTTGACAGATATCCCAGGGGCAGGTTTCTTCTCTCCAGGTTAAGTCCTGAACTCTAGATTGTAACCCTGGGATACGATGTTCACCACCCAGGGATCCGCAACATCCCGAACCCAAGCCTGAGCGAAAAAGAAAAATCTGCGCCCCCCCCCCACACACACACACACACAAGATCCGCTCCTGAATCGGTGCAGTCCCTTCATGCTGACTTTGAGTCAGTAACAGCCTTTATAAATTGCTTCTCCTTATTCCAGGAATGATTGGACTTCTAGGAAGACTTAGAATGCTCCTGCTTGAAAGAGGAAGGTGAAGGTTTAGATGAAAAGTTCCATAAGGAATGAAAATTACTTTGACGCTTTTGTATAGGTCTTTAATCCTGAGGAAGAAAAACATAATAAATGTATAAACTTACCTGATAAATTAATTTCTTTCATATTGGCAAGAGTCCATGAGCTAGTGACGTATGGGATATACAATCCTACCAGGAGGGGCAAAGTTTCCAAAACCTCAAAATGCCTATAAATACACCCCTCACCACACCCACAATTCAGTTTAACAAATAGCCAAGAAGTGGGGTGATAAAGGAGTAAAAAGCATCAGCAAAGAAATTTGGAAATAATTGTGCTTTATACAAAAAATCATAACCACCACAAAAAGGGTGGGCCTCATGGCCTCTTGCCAATATGAAAGAAATGAATTTATCAGGTAAGTTCTTACCTTAATGTTTTCTTTCATGTAATTGGCAAGAGTCCATGAGCTAGTGACGTATGGGATAGCAATAACCAAGATGTGGAACTCCACGCAAGAGTCAATAGAGAGGGAGGGATAAAAATAAAAAACAGCCATTTCTCGCTGAAAAAACAGAATTTATGTTTACCTGATAAATTACTTTCTCCAACGGTGTGTCCGGTCCACGGCGTCATCCTTACTTGTGGGATATTCTCTTCCCCAACAGGAAATGGCAGAAAGAGCCCAGCAAAGCTGGTCACATGATACCTCCTAGGCTCCGCCTTCCCCAGTCATTCGACCGACGTAAAGGAGGAATATTTGCATAGGAGAAATCATATGATACCGTGGTGACTGTAGTTAAAGAAAATAAATTATCAGACCTGATTAAAAAACCAGGGCGGGCCGTGGACCGGACACACCGTTGGAGAAAGTAATTTATCAGGTAAACATAAATTCTGTTTTCTCCAACATAGGTGTGTCCGGTCCACGGCGTCATCCTTACTTGTGGGAACCAATACCAAAGCTTTAGGACACGGATGAAGGGAGGGAGCAAATCAGGTCACCTAGATGGAAGGCACCACGGCTTGCAAAACCTTTCTCCCAAAAATAGCCTCAGAAGAAGCAAAAGTATCAAATTTGTAAAATTTAGTAAAAGTGTGCAGTGAAGACCAAGTCGCTGCCTTACATATCTGATCAACAGAAGCCTCGTTCTTGAAGGCCCATGTGGAAGCCACAGCCCTAGTGGAATGAGCTGTGATTCTTTCAGGAGGCTGCCGTCCGGCAGTCTCGTAAGCCAATCTGATGATGCTTTTAATCCAAAAAGAGAGAGAGGTAGAAGTTGCTTTTTGACCTCTCCTTTTACCAGAATAAACAACAAACAAGGAAGATGTTTGTCTAAAATCCTTTGTAGCATCTAAATAGAATTTTAGAGCACGAACTACATCCAAATTGTGCAACAAACGTTCCTTCTTTGAAACTGGATTCGGACACAAAGAAGGCACGACTATCTCCTGGTTAATGTTTTTGTTAGAAACAACTTTTGGAAGAAAACCAGGTTTAGTACGCAAAACCACCTTATCTGCATGGAACACCAGATAAGGAGGAGAACACTGCAGAGCAGATAATTCTGAAACTCTTCTAGCAGAAGAAATTGCAACCAAAAACAAAACTTTCCAAGATAATAACTTAATATCAACGGAATGTAAGGGTTCAAACGGAACCCCCTGAAGAACTGAAAGAACTAAATTGAGACTCCAAGGAGGAGTCAAAGGTTTGTAAACAGGCTTGATTCTAACCAGAGCCTGAACAAAGGCTTGAACATCTGGCACAGCTGCCAGCTTTTTGTGAAGTAACACAGACAAGGCAGAAATCTGTCCCTTCAAAGAACTTGCAGATAATCCTTTCTCCAAACCTTCTTGAAGAAAGGATAGAATCTTAGGAATTTTTACCTTGTCCCAAGGGAATCCTTTAGATTCACACCAACAGATATATTTTTTCCATATTTTGTGGTAGATTTTTCTAGTTACAGGCTTTCTGGCCTGAACAAGAGTATCAATGACAGAATCGGAGAACCCTCGCTTTGATAAGATCAAGCGTTCAATCTCCAAGCAGTCAGTTGGAGTGAGACCAGATTCGGATGTTCGAACGGACCTTGAACAAGAAGGTCTCGTCTCAAAGGTAGCTTCCATGGTGGAGCCGATGACATATTCACCAGATCTGCATACCAAGTCCTGCGTGGCCACGCAGGAGCTATCAAGATCACCGATGCCCTCTCCTGATTGATCCTGGCTACCAGCCTGGGGATGAGAGGAAACGGCGGGAATACATAAGCTAGTTTGAAGGTCCAAGGTGCTACTAGTGCATCTACTAGAGTCGCCTTGGGATCCCTGGATCTGGACCCGTAGCAAGGAACCTTGAAGTTCTGACGAGAGGCCATCAGATCCATGTCTGGAATGCCCCACAATTGAGTAATTTGGGCAAAGATTTCCGGATGGAGTTCCCACTCCCCCGGATGAAATGTCTGACGACTCAGAAAATCCGCTTCCCAATTTTCCACTCCTGGGATGTGGATTGCAGACAAGTGGCAGGAGTGAGTCTCCGCCCATTGAATGATTTTGGTCACTTCTTCCATCGCCAGGGAACTCCTTGTTCCCCCCTGATGGTTGATGTACGCAACAGTCGTCATGTTGTCTGATTGAAACCGTATGAACTTGGCCTTTGCTAGCTGAGGCCAAGCCTTGAGAGCATTGAATATCGCTCTCAGTTCCAGAATATTTATCGGGAGAAGAGATTCTTCCCGAGACCAAAGACCCTGAGCTTTCAGGGGTCCCCAGACCGCGCCCCAGCCCACCAGACTGGCGTCGGTCGTGACAATGACCCACTCTGGTCTGCGGAAGCTCATACCCTGTGACAGGTTGTCCAGGGACAGCCACCAACGGAGTGAATCTCTGGTCCTCTGATCTACTTGTATCGTCGGAGACAAGTCTGTATAGTCCCCATTCCACTGACTGAGCATGCACAGTTGTAATGGTCTTAGATGAATTCGCGCAAAAGGAACTATGTCCATTGCCGCTACCATCAAACCTATTACTTCCATGCACTGCCCTATGGAAGGAAGAGGAACAGAATGAAGTATTTGACAAGAGTTTAGAAGTTTTGATTTTCTGGCCTCTGTCAGAAAAATCCTCATTTCTAAGGAGTCTATTATTGTACCCAAGAAGGGAACCCTTGTTGACGGAGATAGAGAACTTTTTTCTACGTTCACTTTCCACCCGTGAGATCTGAGAAAGGCCAGGACAATGTCCGTGTGAGCCTTTGCTTGTGGAAGGGACGACGCTTGAATCAGTATGTCGTCCAAGTAAGGTACTACTGCAATGCCCCTTGGTCTTAGCACCGCTAGAAGGGACCCTAGTACCTTTGTGAAAATTCTTGGAGCAGTGGCTAATCCGAACGGAAGTGCCACAAACTGGTAATGCTTGTCCAGAAATGCGAACCTTAGGAACCGATGATGTTCCTTGTGGATAGGAATATGTAGATACGCATCCTTTAAATCCACCGTGGTCATGAATTGACCTTCCTGGATGGAAGGAAGAATTGTTCGAATGGTTTCCATTTTGAACGATGGAACCTTGAGAAACTTGTTTAGGATCTTGAGATCTAAGATTGGTCTGAATGTTCCCTCCTTTTTGGGAACTACGAACAGATTGGAGTAGAACCCCATCCCTTGTTCTCCTAATGGAACAGGATGAATCACTCCCATTTTTAACAGGTCTTCTACACAATGTAAGAATGCCTGTTTTTTTATGTGGTCTGAAGACAATTGAGACCTGTGGAACCTCCCCCTTGGGGGAAGCCCCTTGAATTCCAGAAGATAACCTTGGGAGACTATTTCTAGCGCCCAAGGATCCAGAACATCTCTTGCCCAAGCCTGAGCGAAGAGAGAGAGTCTGCCCCCCACCAGATCCGGTCCCGGATCGGGGGCCAACATCTCATGCTGTCTTGGTAGCAGTGGCAGGTTTCTTGGCCTGCTTACCTTTGTTCCAGCCTTGCATTGGCCTCCAGGCTGGCTTGGCTTGAGAAGTATTACCCTCTTGCTTAGAGGACGTAGCACTTGGGGCTGGTCCGTTTCTGCGAAAGGGACGAAAATTAGGTTTATTTTTGGCCTTGAAAGACCTATCCTGAGGAAGGGCGTGGCCCTTGCCCCCAGTGATATCAGAAATAATCTCTTTCAAGTCAGGGCCAAACAGCGTTTTCCCCTTGAAAGGAATGTTAAGCAATTTGTTCTTGGAAGACGCATCCGCTGACCAAGATTTTAGCCAAAGCGCTCTGCGCGCCACAATAGCAAACCCAGAATTTTTCGCCGCTAATCTAGCCAATTGCAAAGTGGCGTCTAGGGTGAAAGAGTTAGCCAATTTGAGAGCATGAATTCTGTCCAAAATCTCCTCATAAGAATTATCTTTATTGAGCGCCTTTTCTAGTTCATCGAACCAGAAACACGCTGCTGTAGTGACAGGAACAATGCATGAAATTGGTTGTAGAAGGTAACCTTGCTGAACAAACATCTTTTTAAGCAAACCCTCTAATTTTTTATCCATAGGATCTTTGAAAGCACAACTATCTTCTATGGGTATAGTGGTGCGTTTGTTTAGAGTAGAAACCGCCCCCCTCGACCTTGGGGACTGTCTGCCATAAGTCCTTTCTGGGGTCGACCATAGGAAACAATTTCTTAAATATAGGGGGAGGGACGAAAGGTATGCCGGGCCTTTCCCATTCTTTATTTACAATGTCCGCCACCCGCTTGGGTATAGGAAAAGCTTCGGGGGGCCCCGGGACCTCTAGGAACTTGTCCATTTTACATAATTTCTCTGGAATGACCAAATTCTCACAATCATCCAGAGTAGATAACACCTCCTTAAGCAGGGCGCGGAGATGTTCCAATTTAAATTTAAATGTAATCACATCAGGTTCAGCTTGTTGAGAAATTTTCCCTGAATCTGAAATTTCTCCCTCAGACAAAACCTCCCTGGCCCCCTCAGACTGGTGTAGGGGCACTTCAGAACCAATATCATCAGCGTCCTCATGCTCTTCAGTATTTTCTAAAACAGAGCAGTCGCGCTTTCGCTGATAAGTGGGCATTTTGGCTAAAATGTTTTTGATAGAATTATCCATTACAGCCGTTAATTGTTGCATAGTAAGGAGTATTGGCGCACTAGATGTACTAGGGGCCTCCTGTGTGGGCAAGACTGGTGTAGACGAAGGAGGGGATGATGCAGTACCATGCTTACTCCCCTCACTTGAGGAATCATCTTGGGCATCATTTTCTCTAAATTTTGTGTCACATAAATCACATCTATTTAAATGAGAAGGAACCTTGGCTTCCCCACATACAGAACACAGTCTATCTGGTAGTTCAGACATGTTAAACAGGCATAAACTTGATAACAAAGTACAAAAAACGTTTTAAAATAAAACCGTTACTGTCACTTTAAATTTTAAACTGAACACACTTTATTACTGCAAATGTGAAAAAGTATGAAGGAATTGTTCAAAATTCACCAAAATTTCACCACAGCGTCTTAAAGCCTTAAAAGTATTGCACACCAAATTTGAAAGCTTTAACCCTTAAAATAACGGAACCGGAGACGTTTTTATATTTAACCCCTTTACAGTCCCTGGTATCTGCTTTGCTGAGACCCAACCAAGCCCAAAGGGGAATACGATACCAAATGACGCCTTCAGAAAGTCTTTTCTATGTATCAGAGCTCCTCACACATGCATCTGTATGTCATGCTTCCCAAAAACAAGTGCGCAATAGAGGCGCGAAAATGAGGCTCTGCCTATGATTAGGGAAAGCCCCTAGAGAATAAGGTGTCCAATACAGTGCCTGCCGGTTATTTTACATAATTCCCAAGAATAAAATAATTCCTCAAAGCTATGAAGTATAAAATATGCTTATATATCAATCGTTTTAGCCCAGAAAATGTCTACAGTCTTAAAAGCCCTTGTGAAGCCCTTTTTTTCTTTATGTAATAAAAATGGCTTACCGGATCCCATAGGGAAAATGACAGCTTCCAGCATTACATCGTCTTGTTAGAAATGTGTCATACCTCAAGCAGCAAAAGTCTGCTCACTATTTCCCCCAACTGAAGTTAATTCCTCTCAACAGTCCTGTGTGGAAACAGCCATCGATTTTAGTAACGGTTGCTAAAATCATTTTCCTCTTACAAACAGAAATCTTCATCTTTTTCATTTTCTGTTTCAGAGTAAATAGTACATACCAGCACTATTTTAAAATAACAAACTCTTGATTGAATAATAAAAACTACAGTTAAACACTAAAAAACTCTAAGCCATCTTCGTGGAGATGTTGCCTGTACAACGGCAAAGAGAATGACTGGGGAAGGCGGAGCCTAGGAGGGATCATGTGACCAGCTTTGCTGGGCTCTTTGCCATTTCCTGTTGGGGAAGAGAATATCCCACAAGTAAGGATGACGCCGTGGACCGGACACACCTATGTTGGAGAAAATAATCCACAACCCAAAATATAAGTTAATTCTCATTAAATGAAAAAACTTAAAACATAAGCAGATAAATCAAACTGAATCAGCTGCCTGAAGAACTTTTCTACCAAAAACTGCTTCCAAAGAAGCGAATATATAAAAAATGGTAGATTTTAGTAAATGATTGCAAAGAAGACCAAGTTGCTGCTTTGCAAATCTGATCAACTGAAGCTTCATTCTTAAAAAGCCCACAAAGTGGAGACCTACCTAGTAGAATGAGCTGTAATTCTCTGAAACAGGGCTTGAACCGAGCCCAAATAAGCTGAATGAAACCAAAGCTTAACCACGAAGCCAAGGAAACGTCAGAAGCCCTCTGACCTTTCCTAGAACCAGAAAAGATAACAAATAGACTAGAAGTCTTCCTGAAATCTTAAGTAGTTTCAACATAATATTTCAAAGCTCTTACCACATCCAAAGAATGGAAGGATTTCTCCAAAGAATTCTTAGGATTAGGACACAAGGAAGGGACAACAAATTCTCTATTAATGTTGTTAGAAATCACAACCTTAGGAAATAATTGAAATGAAGTCTGCAAAACCGCCTTATCCTGATGAAAAATCAGAAAGGAGATTCACAATAAAGAGTAGATAATTCAGAAACTCTTCTAGCAGAAGAGATGGCCAAAAGGAACACCACTTTCCAAGAAAGTAGTTTAATATCCAAAGAATGCATAGGCTCAAATGGAGGAGACTGTACAGCCCACAAAACCAAATTAAGACTCCAAGGAGGAGAGATTGATTTAATGACAGGCTTGATACACACCAACGCCTGTTAAAAACAGTGAATATCAGGAAGCTTAGCAATCTTTCTGTGAAATTAGACAGAAAAAAAAAAGATTTGTCCCTAAAAGGAACTTGCAGACAAAACCTTATCCAAACCATCCTGAAGAAACTGAAAAAATTCTAGCAATTCTGAAAGAATACCAAGCGAATTTATGAAAAGAGCACCAAGAAAATAAGTCTTCCAAACTTGATAATAAATCTTTCTAGAAAAAGATTTACGAGCCTGTAACATATTATTAATCGCTGAGTCAGATAAACCTCTATGACTAAGCACTAGGCTTTCAATTCCCATACCTTCAAATTTAATGATTTGAAATCCTGATGTAAAAAAACGGACCTTAAAACAGAAGATCCGACCTAAATGAAATAGGCCAAGGTTGGCAACCGGACATCCAAACAAGATTAGCATACCAAAACCTGTGAGGCCATGCTGGAGCTACCAGCAATACAAATGATTGTTCCATGATGATTCTGGATATCACTCTTGGAAGAAGAACTAGAGGCGGGAAAATATAAGCAGGTTGGTAGCACCAAGGAAGTGTCAATGCAACCACTGCTTCTGCCTGAAGTTCCCTGGACCTGGACAAGTACTTAGGAAGTTTCTTGTTTAGATAAGAAGCCATCAGATCTATTTCTGGAAAACCCCACATCTGAACAATCTGAGAAAAGACCTCTCCTCCGGATGTAAAGTCTGACGGCTGAGATAATCCGCTTCTCAATTGTCTACACCTGGGATATGTACCACAGAAATTAGACAAGAGCTGGATTCCGCCCAAGAAAGTATTCGAGATACTTCTGTCATAGCTAGGGGACAGTGAGTACAACCCTGATAATTGACATATGCCACAGCTGTGATATTGTCTGTCTGAAAACAAATGAACGGTTCTCTCTTCAACAGAGGCCAAGCCTGAAGAGCCCTGAAAATTGCACGGAGTTCCAAAATATTGATTGGTAATCTCGCCTCTTGAGATTTCCAAACCCCTTGTGCTGCCAGAGATCCCCAAACAGCTCCCCAATCTGAAAAGACTCACATCTGTTGTGATCACAGTCCAGGTTGGACGAAGTAAAGAGGCCCCTAGAACTATACGAGGGTGATCTAACCACCAAGTCAGAGATAGTCAAACACTGGGATTTAAGGATATTAATTGTGATATCCTTGTATAATCCCTGCACCATTGATTCAGCATACAAAACTGGAGAGGTCTCATATAAAGACGAGCAAAGAGAATCACGTTCGATGCTGCAGTCATGAGACCTAAAACTTCCATGCACATAGCTACTGAAGGGAATGATTGAGACTGAAGGTTCCGACAAGCTGAAACCAATTTAAATTGTCTCTTGTCTGTTAGAGACATAGTCATGGACACTGAATCTATCGTGAAACCTAAAAAGGTGACCCTTGTCTGAGAAAACAATTAACTTTTTGGTAAATTGATCCTCCAACCATGTCTTTGAAGAAACAACAGTAGTTGATTCGTGTGAGATACTTCATAAAGTAAAGAATGAGCAAGTACCAAGATATCGTCCAAATAAGAAAACACCGCAACACCCCGGTCTCTGATAACAGAGAGTAGGACACCAAGAACCTTTGAAAAGATTTTTAGACCTGTCGCTAGACCAAAAAGAAAGAGCAACAAATTGGTAAGGCTTGAATAAAGAAAAGAATCTCAGAAATTGAAAGCAATCTGGATGAATCAGAATATGAAGATATGCATCTTGTAAGTCTATTGTGGGCATATAAAGCCCTTGCTGAACAAAAAGCAGAATAGACCTTGTAGTCACCATTTTGAAAGTTGAACTGAATCCATTGATTTTGGACCGAATTGATCCAAACATCTTAGAAAAATCTTAATCTGCCCCCTACCAGCTGAGCTGGAATAAGATTTGCACTTTCCTGCGGACTTAGGGGCTGGCTTTGATCTCTTAAATAACGTGGATTTATTCCAATTTGAAGAAGGCTTTCAATTGGAAACAGATTTCTTGGGGAAGAATTAGGTTTCTGTTCCTTATTTAAGAACAAAAATGGTTAGAAGCTTTAAATTTACCCTTAGATCTTATCTTGAAGAAAAAAAAACATAATTTATGCTTACCTGATAAATGTATTTCTCTTGTAGTGTGTTCAGTCCACGGGTCATCCATTACTTATATTCTCCTTCCCAACAGGAAGTTGCAAGAGGATCACCCAAGCTGAGCTGCTATATAGCTCCTCCCCTCACATGTCATATCCAGTCATTCGACCGAAACAAGACGAGAAAGGAGAAACTATAGGGTGCAGTGGTGACTGGAGTTATAATTTAAAAATTTAGAACCTGCCTCAAAAAAGACAGGGCGGGCCGTGGACTGAACACACTACAAGAGAAATAAATTTATCAGGTAAGCATAAATTATGTTTTCTCTTGTTAAGTGTGTTCAGTCCACGGGTCATCCATTACTTATGGAATACCAATGCCAAAGCTAAAGTACACGGATGATGGGAGGGACAAGGCAGGGACTTTAAACAGAAGGAACCACTGCCTGTAGAACCTTTCTCCCAAAAACAGCTTCCGAAGAAGCAAAAGTATCAAATTTGTAAAATTTGGAAAAAGTATGAAGTGAAGACCAAGTTGCAGCCTTGCAAATCTGTTCAACAGAGGCCTCATTCTTAAAGGCCCAAGTGGAAGCCACAGCTCTAGTGGAATGAGCTGTAATTCGTTCAGGAGGCTGCTGTCCAGCAGTCTCATAGGCTAAACGTATTATGCTACGAAGCCAAAAAGAGAGAGAGGTAGCCGAAGTCTTTTGACCTCTCCTCTGTCCAGAGTAAACGACAAACAGAGAAGAAATTTGTCGAAAATCTTTAGTTGCCTGTAAGTAGAACTTCAGGGCACGGACCACGTCTAGATTATGCAAAAGACGTTCCTTCTTTGAAGAAGGATTAGGACATAAAGATGGAACAACAATTTCTTGATTGATATTCCTGTTAGAAACAACCTTAGGTAAAAACACAGGTTTAGTACGCAGGACTACCTTGTCTGAATGAAAGATCAGATAAGGGGAATCACAATGTAAGGCAGATAACTCAGAGACTCTCCGAGCCGACGAAATAGCCATCAAAAACAGAACTTTCCAAGATAAAAGTTTAATATCAATGGAATGAAGGGGTTCAAACGGAACACCCTGAAGAACTTTAAGAACCAAGTTTAAGCTCCAAGGAGGAGCAACAGTTTTAAACACAGGCTTAATTCTAGCCAAAGCCTGACAAAAGGCCTGGACGTCTGGATTCTCTGCCAGACGCTTGTGAAAAAGAATGGACAGAGCAGAAATCTGTCCCTTTAGTGAACTAGCGGATAAGCCCTTTTCTAAACCCTCTTGTAGAAAGGACAATATCCTAGGAATCCTAACCTTACTCCATGAGTAACTCTTGGATTCACACCAATATAAATATTTACGCCATATCTTATGGTAAATTTTTCTGGTAACAGGTTTCCGAGCCTGTATTAATGTATCAATAACCGAATCCGAAAACCCACGCTTTGATAGAATCAAGCGTTCAATTTCCAAGCAGTCAGCCTCAGAGAAATTAGGTTTGGATGGTTGAAAGGACCCTGAATTAGAAGGTCCTGCCTCAGGGGTAGAGACCATGGTGGACAGGACGACATGTCCACTAGGTCTGCATACCAGGTCCTGCGTGGCCACGCAGGCGCTATCAGAATCACCAATGCTCTCTCCTGTTTGATCCTGGCAATCAGTCGAGATAGCAACGGAAAAGGTGGAAACACATAAGATATGTTGAAAACCCAAGGGGCTGCTAGTGCATCTACCAGCACCGCTCCCGGGTCCCTGGACCTGGATCCGTAACAAGGAAGCTTGGCGTTCTGGTGAGATGCCATGAGATCCAGATCCGCTTTGCCCCAACGACGAATCAGTTGAGCAAATACCTCCGGGTGAAGTTCCCACTCCCCCGGATGAAAAGTCTGGCGACTTAGAAAATCCGCCTCCCAGTTCTCCACGCCTGGGATGTAGATCGCTGACAGGTGGCAAGAGTGAGACTCTGCCCAGCGAATTATCTTCGAGACTTCCACCATCGCTAGGGAACTCCTGGTTCCCCCTTGATGATTGATGTAAGCCACAGTCGTGATGTTGTCCGACTGAAATCTGATGAACCTCAGTGTTGCTAACTGAGGCCAAGCTAGAAGAGCATTGAATATTGCTCTTAATTCTAGAATGTTTATTGGGAGGAGTTTCTCCTCCTGAGTCCACGATCCCTGAGCCTTCAGGGAGTTCCAGACTGCTCCCCAGCCTAGTAGGCTGGCATCTGTTGTTACAATCGTCCAATCTGGTCTGCGAAAGGTCATTCCTTCGGACAGATGAACCCGTGACAACCACCAGAGAAGAGAATCTCTGGTCTCCTGGTCCAATTTTAGCAAAGGGGACAGATCTGAGTAATCCCCATTCCACTGACTTAGCATGCATAGTTGCAGTGGTCTGAGATGCAGGCGAGCAAATGGCACTATGTCCATTGCCGCGACCATTAAGCCGATTACTTCCATGCACTGAGCTACTGATGGGCTTGGAATGGAGTGAAGGACACGGCAAGCATTGAGAATCTTTGATAACCTGGACTCCGTCAGGTAAATCTTCATCTCTACAGAATCTATAAGAGTCCCTAGAAAAGGAACCCTTGTGAGTGGTAACAGAGAACTCTTTTCCACGTTCACTTTCCACCCATGCGACCTCAGAAATGCTAGAACTATCTCTGTATGAGACTTTGCATTCTGAAAACTTGACGCTTGTATCAGAATGTCGTCTAGGTACGGAGCCACCGCTATGCCTCGTGGTCTTACCGCCAGAAGTGAGCCCAGAACCTTTGTAAAAATTCTCGGGGCCGTAGCTAACCCGAAGGGAAGAGCTACAAACAGGTATTGCCTATCTAGGAAGGCAAACCTTAGGTACCGATAATGATGTTTGTGAATCAGTATGTGAAGGTAGGCATCCTTTATGTCCACTGTGGTCATATATTGACCCTCTTGGATCATGGATAGGATGGTACGAATGGTTTCCATCTTGAACGATGGAACCCTCAGGAATTTGTTTAAGATTTTTAAGTCTAAGATTGGTCTGAAGGTTCCCTCTTTTTTGGGAACCACAAACAGATTTGAGTAAAACCCTTGCCCTTGTTCCGTTCGCGGAACTGGGTGGATCACTCCCATCACTAAGAGGTCTTGTACACATTGTAGAAATGCCTCTTTCTTTACTAGGTTTGTTGATAACCTTGACAGATGAAACCTCCCTTGTGGAGGAGAAGTTTTGAAATCCAGAAGGTATCCCTGAGATATAATCTCCAACATCCAGGGATCCTGTACATCTCTTGCCCAAGCCTGGGCGAAGAGAGAAAGTCTGCCCCCCACTAGATCCGTCTCCGGAAAGGGGGCCCTGTCTTCATGCTGTCTTAGGGGCGGGAGTAGGCTTTCTGGCCTGCGTGCCCTTGTTCCATGACTGGTTGCCTTTCCAACCCTGTCTGTAACGAGCAGTAGTTCCTTCCTGTTTTGGAGCGGAGGAAGCTGATGCTGCTCCTGCCTTGAAATTACGAAAGTCACGAAAATTAGACTGTTTGGCCTTTGATTTGGCCCTGTCCTGAGGAAGGGTGTGGCCCTTACCTCCAGTAATGTCAGCAATAATTTCCTTCAAGCCGGGCCCGAATAAGGTCTGCCCTTTGAAAGGAATGTTCAGTAGTTTAGACTTAGAAGTTACATCTGCTGACCAGGATTTAAGCCATAGCGCTCTGCGCGCCTGTATGGCGAATCCGGAATTCTTAGCCGTAAGTTTGGTTAAATGCACTACGGCATCCGAAACAAACGCATATGCCAGCATAAGCGTTCTAAGCTTGCTCAAAGTCTCATCCAATGGTGCTGTGCGAATCGCCTCTTCCAGAGACTCAAACCAGAATGCCGCTGCAGCAGTGACAGGCGCAATGCATGCAAGAGGCTGTAATATAAAACCTTGTTGAACAAACATTTTCTTAAGGTAACCCTCTAATTTTTTATCCATTGGATCTGAGAAAGCACAGCTATCCTCCACCGGGATAGTGGTACGTTTACCTAAAGTAGAAACTGCTCCCTCCACCTTAGGGACCGTCTGCCATAAGTCTCGTGTGGTGGTGTCTATAGGGAACATTTTTCTAAATATCGGAGGAGGGGAAAAAGGCACACCGGGTCTATCCCACTCCTTGCTAATAATCTCTGTAAGCCTTTTTGGTATAGGAAAAACGTCAGTATACACCGGTACCGCATAGTATTTATCCAGCCTACATAATTTCTCTGGGATTGCCACCGTGTCACAATCATTCAGAGCCGCTAACACCTCCCCTAGCAACACGCGGAGGTTCTCAAGCTTAAATTTAAAATTTGAAATTTCTGAATCCGGTCTCCCCGAATCAGAACCGTCACCCACAGAATGAAGCTCTCCGTCCTCATGTTCTGCAAATTGTGACGCAGTATCAGACACGGCTCTTGTGTCATCGGTGCGCTCTGTCCTTAACCCAGAGGTATCGCGCTTGCCTCTTAACTCGGGCATATTGTATAATACTTCTTTCATAACATTAGCCATATCATGTAAAGTGATTTGTAAGGGCCTTGATGTACTTGGCGCCTCAATCTCACGCACCTCCCGAGCGGGAGACGAAGGTACTGACACGTGAGGAGAGTTAGACGGCATAACTTCCCCCTCGTTGTCTGGTGATAATTTTTTTATCGGTAAAGACTGACTTTTATTTAAAGCAATATCAATACAATTGGTACACATATTTCTATTGGGCTCCACATCGGCTTTTAAACATAATGAACAAGCAGATTCCTCTGTATCAGACATGTTGAAACAGACTAGCAATGAAGCTAGCAAGCTTGGAAATCACTTTCAATAAGTTTACAAGCAATATAAAAAAATGCTGCAGCGCTTTTCAAAAACACAGTTGAATAACAATGAACTAATTCAGTTATAGTCAACAATTTTTAACAGTAAATGTATTAATTAGCAGAGGATTGCACCCATTAGCAAAATGATGATTAACCCCTCAATACCCAAAAACAGATAATCAAATTAAGATTTAACGCTTTTATCACAGTCACACTGTCACAGATCTGCTGTGACTGATTACCTCCCTCAAAAACGAATTTTGAAGACCCCTGAGCTCTCTAGAGACGTCCTGGATCAAGGAGGAAGAAGCAGGAAGACTGTGCTAGAATTTTAACTGCGCAACAAGGCGCTAAAAAAGGCCCCTCCCACTCATATTACAACAGTGGGAGACCTGATATAACTGTTTCTATGCAGAAAAATACGTTAGCCATGTGGAAAAAAATCATGCCAAAAAGATTTATCACCAAAGTACCTCACAAAACGAATAACATGCCAGTAAACGTTTTAAAAACAAACTTTTTCAATGTCATGCAAAGTTATCACTAAGCCTGCTACCAGTCGCTTCTATTGCAGATAAAGGCTTAAGCATTATTTCAGTATTAACAGTATTTTCTCAGTCAAATTCTAGTCCCTAGAAAATAACTCAACTGCGCATACATTTATCAGCCTGATACCAGTCGCTACTACTGCATTTAAGGCTGTACTTACATCATACGGGTAACAGCAGTGTTTTCTTAGTCAATTCCATTCCCAGAAAATATTATACTGCACATACCTCATTTGTGGGGGACCCCGCATGCTATTCCCATTATCTGAAGTTACCCCACTCCTCAGAATGTCGAGAACAGCCAGTGGATCTTAGTTACGTCTGCTAAGATCATAAAAAACGCAGGCAGATTCTTCTTCCAAATACTGCCTGAGATAGAAAAACAGCACACTCCGGTGCCATTTAAAATAACAAACTTTTGATTGAAGAATAATTAAGTAAAAAACTCCAACTCCTCTCGCGACCTTCTTTGTTGAGGGTTGCAAGAGAATGACTGGATATGACATGTGAGGGGAGGAGCTATATAGCAGCTCTGCTTGGGTGATCCTCTTGCAACTTCCTGTTGGGAAGGAGAATATATCCCATAAGTAATGGATGACCCGTGGACTGAACACACTTAACAAGAGAAAACTCCCTTCCCCCTAGTGAGAGTTGAAAATATTGAAGCCAACTGAACCAAATAATTTATTACCTTGGAAGGAAAGAAATGGCAATCTGGACTTAGAAGTCATATCAGCATTACAAGATTTAAGCCACAATGCTCTTTTAGCTAAAATAGCTAAAGACAGAGTTATAACATCAATTTTGATGATAACAAAAAATGGCATCACAAATGAAATTATTAGTATGTTGTATCAAGTTAACAATGCTAGACAAATCATGATTCGATACTTGTTGCGCTAAAGTTTTTTAAGAATCAATACAGGGAATTGGTTAGGTTACCACTCAGTCTCACAAATATCGGGGCTGTTAAGTCACAATCCCCTATTCTGATCCTAGACTGAGGGCCCACTATGGGTTAAAAAGGAATTCTCAACTCTGCAGAAAGGATTAGCTCAATTAGTGAAAGCTGAATCCAATACTTGCTGAACAGAGGAGAAAAGGATATTAGTGAATGTATATAAGGATTAACAGGCAAGAGTGAGACAAAAAATGAAACTTGCATATAATACTGAAGAATAGGTAGGATATTTATACTTATACTTAAGCTAATAAGTCAGTTCACTTGTAGGAGTATCACAGAAAATAGAGTCACATATATGAGAAATGCAGCCTTTTCCTGGAGTGAATGTACATAGGCACAGATTTCAATGATAAGTTCAGTTCACAGCATATAAAATACAAGTTTGCAATAAAACCTGATGAGTCCAGAAAACACTTTCAAAATGGTAATGCCAAAGGAATATTCAGTACCTTTAATCCTGTGGTCTGGTGAAAGATTCTGCTAGAGGAAAAGCAGCAGTTACCTGGAGTCCGGTATCGCCAAACAGGAAGTGCAGGCTGTGAGTATAGCAGAGGAGCTGCTGACAGGCACGGCAGAGGAATTCTGAAAAGCACAATCTGTGAGCGGTAAGCCTAAAAGCTTAAGTAAATGCTGAGGAGACAAAGGTATTTGTAGCAAGCATAAGAAATAACAAAAAGTTGCAGGAAATAGATTTTGGTGAGTTCCTGTAAGTAGGCTCAGGTAGAGATCCGGAGAGCATGTAGATTGCTTCAGCACATGCCAGGATCTCAGCATAAATATCAAATTACAGAGCACAGGATTTAGTTAGGAGCCTTATAAAGGGTTCAAATTTAAAGGAACAGACAAACTGACAAGACCTCAGACATGACAGAACCCCCCCCCCCCCCCCAAAGGAGCCACTCCGAGGCTCCTTTGGGGGCCTAGGACGATCAGGATTCCTCCGATGAAAGAGAGAGACCAAGCGAGGAGCAGTCAGATTTATAAACAGAATTTAAATGTTTACTAGCTTTAAAATCAAGAGGACTAGTCTCCTCAATATCCAATATAATCAACACATCTTCAACAAAGAATGAATGTACTCCATTTTAAAAAAATAAGTAGATTTGTTAGTGTCAATATCTGAGGAAGGATCTTCTGAAACAGATAGATCCTCATCAGAGGAGGATAATTCAGTATGTTGTCGGTCATTTAAAATTTCATCAACTTTATGAGATGTTTAAAAAGAGGGCCTAGGACGATCAGGATTCCTCAGATGAAAGAGAGAGACCAAGCGAGGAGCAGTCAGATTTGTGGAGGGTTCCCAAGAATCCTCATCATGGGAAAAACCCTTCCAATGGATGAGATAAGGGACAGACAAACTGACAAGACCTCAGACATGACAAGTTTACAACCAAAAAGTTGAAGCAGCTGCAACATCAGCCAAAGAAATTGCAGGCCTAAGAAGAAGGCCTGAAAATAAATAAGCTTCCCTTAGATAAGATTCAAGTTTCCTATCAAAAGGATCTTAACAAGAAATACTATCTTCCGTAGGAATAGTAGTACGTTTAGCAAGAGTAGAGATAGCCCCATCAATTTTGGGGATCTTTTCCTAAAACGCCAATCTAATTGCTGGCAAAGGATACAATTTTTTAAACCTTGAAGAAGGAATAAAAGAAGTACCAGGCCTATTCCATTCCTTAGAAATCATAGCAGAAATAGCATCAGGAACTGAAAAAAAAAACTCTGAAACAACAACAGGAGGTTTATAAACAGAATTTAAATGTTTACTAGCTTTAAAATCAAGAGGACTAGTCTCCTCAATATCCAATATAATCAGCACATCTTCAACAAAGAACGAATGTACTCCATTTTAAAAAAAATAAGTAGATTTGTTAGTGTCAATATCTGAGGAAGGATCTTCTGAAACAGATAGATCCTCATCAGAGGAGGATAATTCAGTATGTTGTCGGTCATTTAAAATTTCATCAACTTTATGAGATGTTTAAAAAGACCTTTAAATTTATTAGAAGGCGGGATGGCAGACAAAGCCTTCTGAATAGAATCAGCAAAAAATTCTTATAAATTCACAGGTATATCTTTCACATTAGATGTTAAATAACAGCAACAGGCAATGTATTATTACTGATGAACACATTCTCTGCATGTAAAAGTTTATCATGACAACTTATTACAAACCACAGCTGGAGATATAATCTCCATAAGATTACAACAAATGTACTTAGCTTTGGTAGAACTGTTATTAGTCAGCAGGATTCCAACAGTTTTCTGAGACAGGAAGAGATTGAGACATCTTGCAAAATGTAAGAGAAATAACAACATATAAAGCAAAATTATCAATTTCCTTATATGGCAGTTTCAGGAATGGAAAAAATACAAACAGAATAGCCTTCTGACATAGAAAAAGGCAAGAGGCAAATAGAAATGGGGTCTAAAATAATGAAAATATTTGGGACCAAGTATGACGCACAACAAACATAAAAACAGAATTTATGCTTACCTGATAAATTACTTTCTCCAACGGTGTGTCCGGTTCACGGCGTCATCCTTACTTGTGGGATATTCTCTTCCCCAACAGGAAATGGCAAAGAGTCCCAGCAAAGCTGGTCACATGATCCCTCCTAGGCTCCGCCCACCCCAGTCATTCGACCGACGGACAGCAGGAAATATATATAGGAGAAACCATATGATACCGTGGTGACTGTAGTTAGAGAAAATAATTCATCAGACCTGATTAAAAAACCAGGGCGGGCCGTGGACCGGACACACCGTTGGAGAAAGTAATTTATCAGGTAAGCATAAATTCTGTTTTCTCCAACATTGGTGTGTCCGGTCCACGGCGTCATCCTTACTTGTGGGAACCAATACCAAAGCTTTAGGACACGGATGAAGGGAGAGAGCAAATCAGGTCACCTAAATGGAAGGCACCACGGCTTGCAAAACCTTTCTCCCAAAAATAGCCTCCGAAGAAGCAAAAGTATCAAATTTGTAAAATTTGGCAAAAATGTGCAGTGAAGACCAAGTCGCTGCCTTACATATCTGGTCAACAGAAGCCTCGTTCTTGAAGGCCCATGTGGAAGCCACAGCCCTAGTGGAGTGAGCTGTGATTCTTTCAGGAGGCTGCCGTCCGGCAGTCTCATAAGCCAATCGGATAATGCTTTTAAGCCAAAAGGAAAGAGAGGTAGAAGTCGCTTTTTGACCTCTCCTTTTACCAGAATAAACAACAAACAAGGAAGATGTTTGTCTGAAATCTTTAGTAGCCTCTAAATAGAATTTTAGAGCACGGACTACGTCCAAATTGTGTAACAAACGTTCCTTCTTTGAAACTGGATTCGGACACAAAGAAGGTACAACTATCTCCTGGTTAATATTTTTGTTGGAAACAACTTTCGGAAGAAAACCAGGCTTAGTACGTAAAACCACCTTATCTGCATGGAACACCAGATAGGGCGGAGAACACTGCAGAGCAGATAACTCTGAAACTCTTCTAGCAGAAGAAATTGCAACCAAAAACAAAACTTTCCAAGATAGTAACTTAATATCTACGGAATGTAAGGGTTCAAACGGAACCCCTTGAAGAACTGAAAGAACTAGATTTAGATTCCAGGGAGGAGTCAAAGGTCTGTAAACAGGCTTGATCCTAACCAGAGCCTGAACAAATGCTTGAACATCTGGCACAGCTGCCAGTCTTTTGTGAAGTAAAACAGATAAAGCAGAGATCTGTCCCTTCAGAGAACTTGCAGATAATCCTTTCTCCAAACCTTCTTGTAGAAAGGATAGAATCTTAGGAATTTTTATCTTGTTCCATGGGAATCCTTTAGATTCACACCAACAGATATATTTTTTCCATATTTTATGGTAAATTTTTCTAGTTACAGGCTTTCTAGCCTGAATCAGAGTATCTATTACAGAATCTGAAAACCCACGCTTTGATAAAATCAAGCGTTCAATCTCCAAGCCGTCAGTTGGAGGGAAACCAGATTTGGATGTTCGAATGGACCCTGAACAAGAAGGTCCTGTCTCAAAGGTAGCTTCCATGGTGGAGCCGATGACATATTCACCAGGTCTGCATACCAAGTCCTGCGTGGCCACGCAGGAGCTATCAAGATCACCGAGGCCCTCTCCTGATTGATCCTGGCTACCAGCCTGGGGATGAGAGGAAACGGTGGGAATACATAAGCTAGGTTGAAGGTCCAAGGTGCTACTAGTGCATCTACTAGAGTCGCCTTGGGATCCCTGGATCTGGACCCGTAGCAAGGAACCTTGAAGTTCTGACGAGACGCCATCAGATCCATGTCTGGAATGCCCCATAATTGAGTTATTTGGGCAAAGATTTCCGAATGGAGTTCCCACTCCCCCGGATGGAATGTCTTACGACTCAGAAAATCCGCTTCCCAATTTTCCACTCCTGGGATGTGGATCGCAGACCAGTGGCAGGAGTGATCCTCCGCCCATTGAATTATCTTGGTCACTTCTTTCATCGCCAGGGAACTCCTTGTTCCCCCCTGATGATTGATATATGCAGCGGTCGTCATGTTGTCTGACTGAAACCTTATGAATTTGGCCTTTGCTAGTTGAGGCCAAGCTCTGAGAGCATTGAATATCGCTCTCAGTTCCAGAATGTTTATCGGGAGAAGAGACTCTTCCCGAGACCATAGACCCTGAGCTTTCAGGGATTCCCAGACCGCGCCCCAGCCCACTAGGCTGGCGTCGGTCGTGACAATGACCCACTCTGGTCTGCGGAAGCTCATTCCCTGTGACAGATTGTCCAGGGTCAGCCACCAATGGAGTGAATCTCTGGTCTTTTGATCTACTTGAATCGTCGGAGACAAGTCTGTATAATCCCCATTCCACTGTCTGAGCATGCACAGTTGTAATGGTCTTAGATGAATTCGTGCAAAAGGAACTATGTCCATTGTTGCAACCATCAATCCTATTACTTCCATGCACTGCGCTATGGAAGGACGAGGAACAGAATGAAGTACTTGACAAGAGCTTAGAAGTTTTGATTTTCTGACCTCTGTCAGAAAAATCCTCATTTCTAAGGAATCTATTATTGTTCCCAAGAAGGGAACTCTTGTTGACGGGGACAGAGAACTTTTTTCTTTGTTCACCTTCCATCCGTGAGATCTGAGAAAGGCTAGGACGATGTCCGTGTGAGCCTTTGCTTTTGACAGGGACGACGCTTGAATCAGGATGTCGTCCAAGTAAGGTACTACTGCAATGCCCCTTGGTCTTAGAACCGCTAGAAGGGACCCTAGTACCTTTGTGAAAATCCTTGGAGCAGTGGCTAATCCGAATGGAAGTGCCACAAACTGGTAATGCTTGTCCAGAAAAGCGAACCTTAGGAACTGATGATGTTCCTTGTGGATAGGAATATGTAGGTACGCATCCTTTAAATCCACGGTAGTCATAAATTGATTTTCCTGGAAAGTAGGTAGGATCGTTCGAATAGTTTCCATTTTGAACGATGGTACCCTGAGAAATTTGTTTGTTCCCTCCTTTTTGGGAACTACGAACAGATTGGAGTAGAACCCCATCCCTTGTTCTCCTAATGGAACAGGATGAATCACTCCCATTTTTAACAGGTCTTCTACACAATGTAAGAATGCCTGTTTTTTTATGTGGTCTGAAGACAATTGAGACCTGTGGAACCTCCCCCTTGGGGGAAGCCCCTTGAATTCCAGAAGATAACCTTGGGAGACTATTTCTAGCGCCCAAGGATCCAGAACATCTCTTGCCCAAGCCTGAGCGAAGAGAGAGAGTCTGCCCCCCACCAGATCCGGTCCCGGATCGGGGGCCAACATCTCATGCTGTCTTGGTAGCAGTGGCAGGTTTCTTGGCCTGCTTACCTTTGTTCCAGCCTTGCATTGGCCTCCAGGCTGGCTTGGCTTGAGAAGTATTACCCTCTTGCTTAGAGGACGTAGCACTTGGGGCTGGTCCGTTTCTGCGAAAGGGACGAAAATTAGGTTTATTTTTGGCCTTGAAAGACCTATCCTGAGGAAGGGCGTGGCCCTTGCCCCCAGTGATATCAGAAATAATCTCTTTCAAGTCAGGGCCAAACAGCGTTTTCCCCTTGAAAGGAATGTTAAGCAATTTGTTCTTGGAAGACGCATCCGCTGACCAAGATTTTAGCCAAAGCGCTCTGCGCGCCACAATAGCAAACCCAGAATTTTTCGCCGCTAATCTAGCCAATTGCAAAGTGGCGTCTAGGGTGAAAGAGTTAGCCAATTTGAGAGCATGAATTCTGTCCAAAATCTCCTCATAAGAATTATCTTTATTGAGCGCCTTTTCTAGTTCATCGAACCAGAAACACGCTGCTGTAGTGACAGGAACAATGCATGAAATTGGTTGTAGAAGGTAACCTTGCTGAACAAACATCTTTTTAAGCAAACCCTCTAATTTTTTATCCATAGGATCTTTGAAAGCACAACTATCTTCTATGGGTATAGTGGTGCGTTTGTTTAGAGTAGAAACCGCCCCCCTCGACCTTGGGGACTGTCTGCCATAAGTCCTTTCTGGGGTCGACCATAGGAAACAATTTCTTAAATATAGGGGGAGGGACGAAAGGTATGCCGGGCCTTTCCCATTCTTTATTTACAATGTCCGCCACCCGCTTGGGTATAGGAAAAGCTTCGGGGGGCCCCGGGACCTCTAGGAACTTGTCCATTTTACATAATTTCTCTGGAATGACCAAATTCTCACAATCATCCAGAGTAGATAACACCTCCTTAAGCAGGGCGCGGAGATGTTCCAATTTAAATTTAAATGTAATCACATCAGGTTCAGCTTGTTGAGAAATTTTCCCTGAATCTGAAATTTCTCCCTCAGACAAAACCTCCCTGGCCCCCTCAGACTGGTGTAGGGGCACTTCAGAACCAATATCATCAGCGTCCTCATGCTCTTCAGTATTTTCTAAAACAGAGCAGTCGCGCTTTCGCTGATAAGTGGGCATTTTGGCTAAAATGTTTTTGATAGAATTATCCATTACAGCCGTTAATTGTTGCATAGTAAGGAGTATTGGCGCACTAGATGTACTAGGGGCCTCCTGTGTGGGCAAGACTGGTGTAGACGAAGGAGGGGATGATGCAGTACCATGCTTACTCCCCTCACTTGAGGAATCATCTTGGGCATCATTTTCTCTAAATTTTGTGTCACATAAATCACATCTATTTAAATGAGAAGGAACCTTGGCTTCCCCACATACAGAACACAGTCTATCTGGTAGTTCAGACATGTTAAACAGGCATAAACTTGATAACAAAGTACAAAAAACGTTTTAAAATAAAACCGTTACTGTCACTTTAAATTTTAAACTGAACACACTTTATTACTGCAAATGTGAAAAAGTATGAAGGAATTGTTCAAAATTCACCAAAATTTCACCACAGCGTCTTAAAGCCTTAAAAGTATTGCACACCAAATTTGAAAGCTTTAACCCTTAAAATAACGGAACCGGAGACGTTTTTATATTTAACCCCTTTACAGTCCCTGGTATCTGCTTTGCTGAGACCCAACCAAGCCCAAAGGGGAATACGATACCAAATGACGCCTTCAGAAAGTCTTTTCTATGTATCAGAGCTCCTCACACATGCATCTGTATGTCATGCTTCCCAAAAACAAGTGCGCAATAGAGGCGCGAAAATGAGGCTCTGCCTATGATTAGGGAAAGCCCCTAGAGAATAAGGTGTCCAATACAGTGCCTGCCGGTTATTTTACATAATTCCCAAGAATAAAATAATTCCTCAAAGCTATGAAGTATAAAATATGCTTATATATCAATCGTTTTAGCCCAGAAAATGTCTACAGTCTTAAAAGCCCTTGTGAAGCCCTTTTTTTCTTTATGTAATAAAAATGGCTTACCGGATCCCATAGGGAAAATGACAGCTTCCAGCATTACATCGTCTTGTTAGAAATGTGTCATACCTCAAGCAGCAAAAGTCTGCTCACTATTTCCCCCAACTGAAGTTAATTCCTCTCAACAGTCCTGTGTGGAAACAGCCATCGATTTTAGTAACGGTTGCTAAAATCATTTTCCTCTTACAAACAGAAATCTTCATCTTTTTCATTTTCTGTTTCAGAGTAAATAGTACATACCAGCACTATTTTAAAATAACAAACTCTTGATTGAATAATAAAAACTACAGTTAAACACTAAAAAACTCTAAGCCATCTTCGTGGAGATGTTGCCTGTACAACGGCAAAGAGAATGACTGGGGAAGGCGGAGCCTAGGAGGGATCATGTGACCAGCTTTGCTGGGCTCTTTGCCATTTCCTGTTGGGGAAGAGAATATCCCACAAGTAAGGATGACGCCGTGGACCGGACACACCTATGTTGGAGAAAATAATCCACAACCCAAAATATAAGTTAATTCTCATTAAATGAAAAAACTTAAAACATAAGCAGATAAATCAAACTGAATCAGCTGCCTGAAGAACTTTTCTACCAAAAACTGCTTCCAAAGAAGCGAATATATAAAAAATGGTAGATTTTAGTAAATGATTGCAAAGAAGACCAAGTTGCTGCTTTGCAAATCTGATCAACTGAAGCTTCATTCTTAAAAAGCCCACAAAGTGGAGACCTACCTAGTAGAATGAGCTGTAATTCTCTGAAACAGGGCTTGAACCGAGCCCAAATAAGCTGAATGAAACCAAAGCTTAACCACGAAGCCAAGGAAACGTCAGAAGCCCTCTGACCTTTCCTAGAACCAGAAAAGATAACAAATAGACTAGAAGTCTTCCTGAAATCTTAAGTAGTTTCAACATAATATTTCAAAGCTCTTACCACATCCAAAGAATGGAAGGATTTCTCCAAAGAATTCTTAGGATTAGGACACAAGGAAGGGACAACAAATTCTCTATTAATGTTGTTAGAAATCACAACCTTAGGAAATAATTGAAATGAAGTCTGCAAAACCGCCTTATCCTGATGAAAAATCAGAAAGGAGATTCACAATAAAGAGTAGATAATTCAGAAACTCTTCTAGCAGAAGAGATGGCCAAAAGGAACACCACTTTCCAAGAAAGTAGTTTAATATCCAAAGAATGCATAGGCTCAAATGGAGGAGACTGTACAGCCCACAAAACCAAATTAAGACTCCAAGGAGGAGAGATTGATTTAATGACAGGCTTGATACACACCAACGCCTGTTAAAAACAGTGAATATCAGGAAGCTTAGCAATCTTTCTGTGAAATTAGACAGAAAAAAAAAAGATTTGTCCCTAAAAGGAACTTGCAGACAAAACCTTATCCAAACCATCCTGAAGAAACTGAAAAAATTCTAGCAATTCTGAAAGAATACCAAGCGAATTTATGAAAAGAGCACCAAGAAAATAAGTCTTCCAAACTTGATAATAAATCTTTCTAGAAAAAGATTTACGAGCCTGTAACATATTATTAATCGCTGAGTCAGATAAACCTCTATGACTAAGCACTAGGCTTTCAATTCCCATACCTTCAAATTTAATGATTTGAAATCCTGATGTAAAAAAACGGACCTTAAAACAGAAGATCCGACCTAAATGAAATAGGCCAAGGTTGGCAACCGGACATCCAAACAAGATTAGCATACCAAAACCTGTGAGGCCATGCTGGAGCTACCAGCAATACAAATGATTGTTCCATGATGATTCTGGATATCACTCTTGGAAGAAGAACTAGAGGCGGGAAAATATAAGCAGGTTGGTAGCACCAAGGAAGTGTCAATGCAACCACTGCTTCTGCCTGAAGTTCCCTGGACCTGGACAAGTACTTAGGAAGTTTCTTGTTTAGATAAGAAGCCATCAGATCTATTTCTGGAAAACCCCACATCTGAACAATCTGAGAAAAGACCTCTCCTCCGGATGTAAAGTCTGACGGCTGAGATAATCCGCTTCTCAATTGTCTACACCTGGGATATGTACCACAGAAATTAGACAAGAGCTGGATTCCGCCCAAGAAAGTATTCGAGATACTTCTGTCATAGCTAGGGGACAGTGAGTACAACCCTGATAATTGACATATGCCACAGCTGTGATATTGTCTGTCTGAAAACAAATGAACGGTTCTCTCTTCAACAGAGGCCAAGCCTGAAGAGCCCTGAAAATTGCACGGAGTTCCAAAATATTGATTGGTAATCTCGCCTCTTGAGATTTCCAAACCCCTTGTGCTGCCAGAGATCCCCAAACAGCTCCCCAATCTGAAAAGACTCACATCTGTTGTGATCACAGTCCAGGTTGGACGAAGTAAAGAGGCCCCTAGAACTATACGAGGGTGATCTAACCACCAAGTCAGAGATAGTCAAACACTGGGATTTAAGGATATTAATTGTGATATCCTTGTATAATCCCTGCACCATTGATTCAGCATACAAAACTGGAGAGGTCTCATATAAAGACGAGCAAAGAGAATCACGTTCGATGCTGCAGTCATGAGACCTAAAACTTCCATGCACATAGCTACTGAAGGGAATGATTGAGACTGAAGGTTCCGACAAGCTGAAACCAATTTAAATTGTCTCTTGTCTGTTAGAGACATAGTCATGGACACTGAATCTATCGTGAAACCTAAAAAGGTGACCCTTGTCTGAGAAAACAATTAACTTTTTGGTAAATTGATCCTCCAACCATGTCTTTGAAGAAACAACAGTAGTTGATTCGTGTGAGATACTTCATAAAGTAAAGAATGAGCAAGTACCAAGATATCGTCCAAATAAGAAAACACCGCAACACCCCGGTCTCTGATAACAGAGAGTAGGACACCAAGAACCTTTGAAAAGATTTTTAGACCTGTCGCTAGACCAAAAAGAAAGAGCAACAAATTGGTAAGGCTTGAATAAAGAAAAGAATCTCAGAAATTGAAAGCAATCTGGATGAATCAGAATATGAAGATATGCATCTTGTAAGTCTATTGTGGGCATATAAAGCCCTTGCTGAACAAAAAGCAGAATAGACCTTGTAGTCACCATTTTGAAAGTTGAACTGAATCCATTGATTTTGGACCGAATTGATCCAAACATCTTAGAAAAATCTTAATCTGCCCCCTACCAGCTGAGCTGGAATAAGATTTGCACTTTCCTGCGGACTTAGGGGCTGGCTTTGATCTCTTAAATAACGTGGATTTATTCCAATTTGAAGAAGGCTTTCAATTGGAAACAGATTTCTTGGGGAAGAATTAGGTTTCTGTTCCTTATTTAAGAACAAAAATGGTTAGAAGCTTTAAATTTACCCTTAGATCTTATCTTGAAGAAAAAAAAACATAATTTATGCTTACCTGATAAATGTATTTCTCTTGTAGTGTGTTCAGTCCACGGGTCATCCATTACTTATATTCTCCTTCCCAACAGGAAGTTGCAAGAGGATCACCCAAGCTGAGCTGCTATATAGCTCCTCCCCTCACATGTCATATCCAGTCATTCGACCGAAACAAGACGAGAAAGGAGAAACTATAGGGTGCAGTGGTGACTGGAGTTATAATTTAAAAATTTAGAACCTGCCTCAAAAAAGACAGGGCGGGCCGTGGACTGAACACACTACAAGAGAAATAAATTTATCAGGTAAGCATAAATTATGTTTTCTCTTGTTAAGTGTGTTCAGTCCACGGGTCATCCATTACTTATGGAATACCAATGCCAAAGCTAAAGTACACGGATGATGGGAGGGACAAGGCAGGGACTTTAAACAGAAGGAACCACTGCCTGTAGAACCTTTCTCCCAAAAACAGCTTCCGAAGAAGCAAAAGTATCAAATTTGTAAAATTTGGAAAAAGTATGAAGTGAAGACCAAGTTGCAGCCTTGCAAATCTGTTCAACAGAGGCCTCATTCTTAAAGGCCCAAGTGGAAGCCACAGCTCTAGTGGAATGAGCTGTAATTCGTTCAGGAGGCTGCTGTCCAGCAGTCTCATAGGCTAAACGTATTATGCTACGAAGCCAAAAAGAGAGAGAGGTAGCCGAAGTCTTTTGACCTCTCCTCTGTCCAGAGTAAACGACAAACAGAGAAGAAATTTGTCGAAAATCTTTAGTTGCCTGTAAGTAGAACTTCAGGGCACGGACCACGTCTAGATTATGCAAAAGACGTTCCTTCTTTGAAGAAGGATTAGGACATAAAGATGGAACAACAATTTCTTGATTGATATTCCTGTTAGAAACAACCTTAGGTAAAAACACAGGTTTAGTACGCAGGACTACCTTGTCTGAATGAAAGATCAGATAAGGGGAATCACAATGTAAGGCAGATAACTCAGAGACTCTCCGAGCCGACGAAATAGCCATCAAAAACAGAACTTTCCAAGATAAAAGTTTAATATCAATGGAATGAAGGGGTTCAAACGGAACACCCTGAAGAACTTTAAGAACCAAGTTTAAGCTCCAAGGAGGAGCAACAGTTTTAAACACAGGCTTAATTCTAGCCAAAGCCTGACAAAAGGCCTGGACGTCTGGATTCTCTGCCAGACGCTTGTGAAAAAGAATGGACAGAGCAGAAATCTGTCCCTTTAGTGAACTAGCGGATAAGCCCTTTTCTAAACCCTCTTGTAGAAAGGACAATATCCTAGGAATCCTAACCTTACTCCATGAGTAACTCTTGGATTCACACCAATATAAATATTTACGCCATATCTTATGGTAAATTTTTCTGGTAACAGGTTTCCGAGCCTGTATTAATGTATCAATAACCGAATCCGAAAACCCACGCTTTGATAGAATCAAGCGTTCAATTTCCAAGCAGTCAGCCTCAGAGAAATTAGGTTTGGATGGTTGAAAGGACCCTGAATTAGAAGGTCCTGCCTCAGGGGTAGAGACCATGGTGGACAGGACGACATGTCCACTAGGTCTGCATACCAGGTCCTGCGTGGCCACGCAGGCGCTATCAGAATCACCAATGCTCTCTCCTGTTTGATCCTGGCAATCAGTCGAGATAGCAACGGAAAAGGTGGAAACACATAAGATATGTTGAAAACCCAAGGGGCTGCTAGTGCATCTACCAGCACCGCTCCCGGGTCCCTGGACCTGGATCCGTAACAAGGAAGCTTGGCGTTCTGGTGAGATGCCATGAGATCCAGATCCGCTTTGCCCCAACGACGAATCAGTTGAGCAAATACCTCCGGGTGAAGTTCCCACTCCCCCGGATGAAAAGTCTGGCGACTTAGAAAATCCGCCTCCCAGTTCTCCACGCCTGGGATGTAGATCGCTGACAGGTGGCAAGAGTGAGACTCTGCCCAGCGAATTATCTTCGAGACTTCCACCATCGCTAGGGAACTCCTGGTTCCCCCTTGATGATTGATGTAAGCCACAGTCGTGATGTTGTCCGACTGAAATCTGATGAACCTCAGTGTTGCTAACTGAGGCCAAGCTAGAAGAGCATTGAATATTGCTCTTAATTCTAGAATGTTTATTGGGAGGAGTTTCTCCTCCTGAGTCCACGATCCCTGAGCCTTCAGGGAGTTCCAGACTGCTCCCCAGCCTAGTAGGCTGGCATCTGTTGTTACAATCGTCCAATCTGGTCTGCGAAAGGTCATTCCTTCGGACAGATGAACCCGTGACAACCACCAGAGAAGAGAATCTCTGGTCTCCTGGTCCAATTTTAGCAAAGGGGACAGATCTGAGTAATCCCCATTCCACTGACTTAGCATGCATAGTTGCAGTGGTCTGAGATGCAGGCGAGCAAATGGCACTATGTCCATTGCCGCGACCATTAAGCCGATTACTTCCATGCACTGAGCTACTGATGGGCTTGGAATGGAGTGAAGGACACGGCAAGCATTGAGAATCTTTGATAACCTGGACTCCGTCAGGTAAATCTTCATCTCTACAGAATCTATAAGAGTCCCTAGAAAAGGAACCCTTGTGAGTGGTAACAGAGAACTCTTTTCCACGTTCACTTTCCACCCATGCGACCTCAGAAATGCTAGAACTATCTCTGTATGAGACTTTGCATTCTGAAAACTTGACGCTTGTATCAGAATGTCGTCTAGGTACGGAGCCACCGCTATGCCTCGTGGTCTTACCGCCAGAAGTGAGCCCAGAACCTTTGTAAAAATTCTCGGGGCCGTAGCTAACCCGAAGGGAAGAGCTACAAACAGGTATTGCCTATCTAGGAAGGCAAACCTTAGGTACCGATAATGATGTTTGTGAATCAGTATGTGAAGGTAGGCATCCTTTATGTCCACTGTGGTCATATATTGACCCTCTTGGATCATGGATAGGATGGTACGAATGGTTTCCATCTTGAACGATGGAACCCTCAGGAATTTGTTTAAGATTTTTAAGTCTAAGATTGGTCTGAAGGTTCCCTCTTTTTTGGGAACCACAAACAGATTTGAGTAAAACCCTTGCCCTTGTTCCGTTCGCGGAACTGGGTGGATCACTCCCATCACTAAGAGGTCTTGTACACATTGTAGAAATGCCTCTTTCTTTACTAGGTTTGTTGATAACCTTGACAGATGAAACCTCCCTTGTGGAGGAGAAGTTTTGAAATCCAGAAGGTATCCCTGAGATATAATCTCCAACATCCAGGGATCCTGTACATCTCTTGCCCAAGCCTGGGCGAAGAGAGAAAGTCTGCCCCCCACTAGATCCGTCTCCGGAAAGGGGGCCCTGTCTTCATGCTGTCTTAGGGGCGGGAGTAGGCTTTCTGGCCTGCGTGCCCTTGTTCCATGACTGGTTGCCTTTCCAACCCTGTCTGTAACGAGCAGTAGTTCCTTCCTGTTTTGGAGCGGAGGAAGCTGATGCTGCTCCTGCCTTGAAATTACGAAAGTCACGAAAATTAGACTGTTTGGCCTTTGATTTGGCCCTGTCCTGAGGAAGGGTGTGGCCCTTACCTCCAGTAATGTCAGCAATAATTTCCTTCAAGCCGGGCCCGAATAAGGTCTGCCCTTTGAAAGGAATGTTCAGTAGTTTAGACTTAGAAGTTACATCTGCTGACCAGGATTTAAGCCATAGCGCTCTGCGCGCCTGTATGGCGAATCCGGAATTCTTAGCCGTAAGTTTGGTTAAATGCACTACGGCATCCGAAACAAACGCATATGCCAGCATAAGCGTTCTAAGCTTGCTCAAAGTCTCATCCAATGGTGCTGTGCGAATCGCCTCTTCCAGAGACTCAAACCAGAATGCCGCTGCAGCAGTGACAGGCGCAATGCATGCAAGAGGCTGTAATATAAAACCTTGTTGAACAAACATTTTCTTAAGGTAACCCTCTAATTTTTTATCCATTGGATCTGAGAAAGCACAGCTATCCTCCACCGGGATAGTGGTACGTTTACCTAAAGTAGAAACTGCTCCCTCCACCTTAGGGACCGTCTGCCATAAGTCTCGTGTGGTGGTGTCTATAGGGAACATTTTTCTAAATATCGGAGGAGGGGAAAAAGGCACACCGGGTCTATCCCACTCCTTGCTAATAATCTCTGTAAGCCTTTTTGGTATAGGAAAAACGTCAGTATACACCGGTACCGCATAGTATTTATCCAGCCTACATAATTTCTCTGGGATTGCCACCGTGTCACAATCATTCAGAGCCGCTAACACCTCCCCTAGCAACACGCGGAGGTTCTCAAGCTTAAATTTAAAATTTGAAATTTCTGAATCCGGTCTCCCCGAATCAGAACCGTCACCCACAGAATGAAGCTCTCCGTCCTCATGTTCTGCAAATTGTGACGCAGTATCAGACACGGCTCTTGTGTCATCGGTGCGCTCTGTCCTTAACCCAGAGGTATCGCGCTTGCCTCTTAACTCGGGCATATTGTATAATACTTCTTTCATAACATTAGCCATATCATGTAAAGTGATTTGTAAGGGCCTTGATGTACTTGGCGCCTCAATCTCACGCACCTCCCGAGCGGGAGACGAAGGTACTGACACGTGAGGAGAGTTAGACGGCATAACTTCCCCCTCGTTGTCTGGTGATAATTTTTTTATCGGTAAAGACTGACTTTTATTTAAAGCAATATCAATACAATTGGTACACATATTTCTATTGGGCTCCACATCGGCTTTTAAACATAATGAACAAGCAGATTCCTCTGTATCAGACATGTTGAAACAGACTAGCAATGAAGCTAGCAAGCTTGGAAATCACTTTCAATAAGTTTACAAGCAATATAAAAAAATGCTGCAGCGCTTTTCAAAAACACAGTTGAATAACAATGAACTAATTCAGTTATAGTCAACAATTTTTAACAGTAAATGTATTAATTAGCAGAGGATTGCACCCATTAGCAAAATGATGATTAACCCCTCAATACCCAAAAACAGATAATCAAATTAAGATTTAACGCTTTTATCACAGTCACACTGTCACAGATCTGCTGTGACTGATTACCTCCCTCAAAAACGAATTTTGAAGACCCCTGAGCTCTCTAGAGACGTCCTGGATCAAGGAGGAAGAAGCAGGAAGACTGTGCTAGAATTTTAACTGCGCAACAAGGCGCTAAAAAAGGCCCCTCCCACTCATATTACAACAGTGGGAGACCTGATATAACTGTTTCTATGCAGAAAAATACGTTAGCCATGTGGAAAAAAATCATGCCAAAAAGATTTATCACCAAAGTACCTCACAAAACGAATAACATGCCAGTAAACGTTTTAAAAACAAACTTTTTCAATGTCATGCAAAGTTATCACTAAGCCTGCTACCAGTCGCTTCTATTGCAGATAAAGGCTTAAGCATTATTTCAGTATTAACAGTATTTTCTCAGTCAAATTCTAGTCCCTAGAAAATAACTCAACTGCGCATACATTTATCAGCCTGATACCAGTCGCTACTACTGCATTTAAGGCTGTACTTACATCATACGGGTAACAGCAGTGTTTTCTTAGTCAATTCCATTCCCAGAAAATATTATACTGCACATACCTCATTTGTGGGGGACCCCGCATGCTATTCCCATTATCTGAAGTTACCCCACTCCTCAGAATGTCGAGAACAGCCAGTGGATCTTAGTTACGTCTGCTAAGATCATAAAAAACGCAGGCAGATTCTTCTTCCAAATACTGCCTGAGATAGAAAAACAGCACACTCCGGTGCCATTTAAAATAACAAACTTTTGATTGAAGAATAATTAAGTAAAAAACTCCAACTCCTCTCGCGACCTTCTTTGTTGAGGGTTGCAAGAGAATGACTGGATATGACATGTGAGGGGAGGAGCTATATAGCAGCTCTGCTTGGGTGATCCTCTTGCAACTTCCTGTTGGGAAGGAGAATATATCCCATAAGTAATGGATGACCCGTGGACTGAACACACTTAACAAGAGAAAACTCCCTTCCCCCTAGTGAGAGTTGAAAATATTGAAGCCAACTGAACCAAATAATTTATTACCTTGGAAGGAAAGAAATGGCAATCTGGACTTAGAAGTCATATCAGCATTACAAGATTTAAGCCACAATGCTCTTTTAGCTAAAATAGCTAAAGACAGAGTTATAACATCAATTTTGATGATAACAAAAAATGGCATCACAAATGAAATTATTAGTATGTTGTATCAAGTTAACAATGCTAGACAAATCATGATTCGATACTTGTTGCGCTAAAGTTTTTTAAGAATCAATACAGGGAATTGGTTAGGTTACCACTCAGTCTCACAAATATCGGGGCTGTTAAGTCACAATCCCCTATTCTGATCCTAGACTGAGGGCCCACTATGGGTTAAAAAGGAATTCTCAACTCTGCAGAAAGGATTAGCACAATTAGTGAAAGCTGAATCCAATACTTGCTGAACAGAGGAGAAAAGGATATTAGTGAATGTATATAAGGATTAACAGGCAAGAGTGAGACAAAAAATGAAACTTGCATATAATACTGAAGAATAGGTAGGATATTTATACTTATACTTAAGCTAATAAGTCAGTTCACTTGTAGGAGTATCACAGAAAATAGAGTCACATATATGAGAAATGCAGCCTTTTCCTGGAGTGAATGTACATAGGCACAGATTTCAATGATAAGTTCAGTTCACAGCATATAAAATACAAGTTTGCAATAAAACCTGATGAGTCCAGAAAACACTTTCAAAATGGTAATGCCAAAGGAATATTCAGTACCTTTAATCCTGTGGTCTGGTGAAAGATTCTGCTAGAGGAAAAGCAGCAGTTACCTGGAGTCCGGTATCGCCAAACAGGAAGTGCAGGCTGTGAGTATAGCAGAGGAGCTGCTGACAGGCACGGCAGAGGAATTCTGAAAAGCACAATCTGTGAGCGGTAAGCCTAAAAGCTTAAGTAAATGCTGAGGAGACAAAGGTATTTGTAGCAAGCATAAGAAATAACAAAAAGTTGCAGGAAATAGATTTTGGTGAGTTCCTGTAAGTAGGCTCAGGTAGAGATCCGGAGAGCATGTAGATTGCTTCAGCACATGCCAGGATCTCAGCATAAATATCAAATTACAGAGCACAGGATTTAGTTAGGAGCCTTATAAAGGGTTCAAATTTAAAGGAACAGACAAACTGACAAGACCTCAGACATGACAGAACCCCCCCCCCCCCCCCCCAACCGAGCCACTCCGAGGCTCCTTTGGGGGCCTAGGACGATCAGGATTCCTCCGATGAAAGAGAGAGACCAAGCGAGGAGCAGTCAGATTTATAAACAGAATTTAAATGTTTACTAGCTTTAAAATCAAGAGGACTAGTCTCCTCAATATCCAATATAATCAACACATCTTCAACAAAGAATGAATGTACTCCATTTTAAAAAAATAAGTAGATTTGTTAGTGTCAATATCTGAGGAAGGATCTTCTGAAACAGATAGATCCTCATCAGAGGAGGATAATTCAGTATGTTGTCGGTCATTTAAAATTTCATCAACTTTATGAGATGTTTAAAAAGAGGGCCTAGGACGATCAGGATTCCTCAGATGAAAGAGAGAGACCAAGCGAGGAGCAGTCAGATTTGTGGAGGGTTCCCAAGAATCCTCATCATGGGAAAAACCCTTCCAATGGATGAGATAAGGGACAGACAAACTGACAAGACCTCAGACATGACAAGTTTACAACCAAAAAGTTGAAGCAGCTGCAACATCAGCCAAAGAAATTGCAGGCCTAAGAAGAAGGCCTGAAAATAAATAAGCTTCCCTTAGATAAGATTCAAGTTTCCTATCAAAAGGATCTTAACAAGAAATACTATCTTCCGTAGGAATAGTAGTACGTTTAGCAAGAGTAGAGATAGCCCCATCAATTTTGGGGATCTTTTCCTAAAACGCCAATCTAATTGCTGGCAAAGGATACAATTTTTTAAACCTTGAAGAAGGAATAAAAGAAGTACCAGGCCTATTCCATTCCTTAGAAATCATAGCAGAAATAGCATCAGGAACTGAAAAAAAAAACTCTGAAACAACAACAGGAGGTTTATAAACAGAATTTAAATGTTTACTAGCTTTAAAATCAAGAGGACTAGTCTCCTCAATATCCAATATAATCAGCACATCTTCAACAAAGAACGAATGTACTCCATTTTAAAAAAAATAAGTAGATTTGTTAGTGTCAATATCTGAGGAAGGATCTTCTGAAACAGATAGATCCTCATCAGAGGAGGATAATTCAGTATGTTGTCGGTCATTTAAAATTTCATCAACTTTATGAGATGTTTAAAAAGACCTTTAAATTTATTAGAAGGCGGGATGGCAGACAAAGCCTTCTGAATAGAATCAGCAAAAAATTCTTATAAATTCACAGGTATATCTTTCACATTAGATGTTAAATAACAGCAACAGGCAATGTATTATTACTGATGAACACATTCTCTGCATGTAAAAGTTTATCATGACAACTTATTACAAACCACAGCTGGAGATATAATCTCCATAAGATTACAACAAATGTACTTAGCTTTGGTAGAACTGTTATTAGTCAGCAGGATTCCAACAGTTTTCTGAGACAGGAAGAGATTGAGACATCTTGCAAAATGTAAGAGAAATAACAACATATAAAGCAAAATTATCAATTTCCTTATATGGCAGTTTCAGGAATGGAAAAAATACAAACAGAATAGCCTTCTGACATAGAAAAAGGCAAGAGGCAAATAGAAATGGGGTCTAAAATAATGAAAATATTTGGGACCAAGTATGACGCACAACAAACATAAAAACAGAATTTATGCTTACCTGATAAATTACTTTCTCCAACGGTGTGTCCGGTTCACGGCGTCATCCTTACTTGTGGGATATTCTCTTCCCCAACAGGAAATGGCAAAGAGTCCCAGCAAAGCTGGTCACATGATCCCTCCTAGGCTCCGCCCACCCCAGTCATTCGACCGACGGACAGCAGGAAATATATATAGGAGAAACCATATGATACCGTGGTGACTGTAGTTAGAGAAAATAATTCATCAGACCTGATTAAAAAACCAGGGCGGGCCGTGGACCGGACACACCGTTGGAGAAAGTAATTTATCAGGTAAGCATAAATTCTGTTTTCTCCAACATTGGTGTGTCCGGTCCACGGCGTCATCCTTACTTGTGGGAACCAATACCAAAGCTTTAGGACACGGATGAAGGGAGAGAGCAAATCAGGTCACCTAAATGGAAGGCACCACGGCTTGCAAAACCTTTCTCCCAAAAATAGCCTCCGAAGAAGCAAAAGTATCAAATTTGTAAAATTTGGCAAAAATGTGCAGTGAAGACCAAGTCGCTGCCTTACATATCTGGTCAACAGAAGCCTCGTTCTTGAAGGCCCATGTGGAAGCCACAGCCCTAGTGGAGTGAGCTGTGATTCTTTCAGGAGGCTGCCGTCCGGCAGTCTCATAAGCCAATCGGATAATGCTTTTAAGCCAAAAGGAAAGAGAGGTAGAAGTCGCTTTTTGACCTCTCCTTTTACCAGAATAAACAACAAACAAGGAAGATGTTTGTCTGAAATCTTTAGTAGCCTCTAAATAGAATTTTAGAGCACGGACTACGTCCAAATTGTGTAACAAACGTTCCTTCTTTGAAACTGGATTCGGACACAAAGAAGGTACAACTATCTCCTGGTTAATATTTTTGTTGGAAACAACTTTCGGAAGAAAACCAGGCTTAGTACGTAAAACCACCTTATCTGCATGGAACACCAGATAGGGCGGAGAACACTGCAGAGCAGATAACTCTGAAACTCTTCTAGCAGAAGAAATTGCAACCAAAAACAAAACTTTCCAAGATAGTAACTTAATATCTACGGAATGTAAGGGTTCAAACGGAACCCCTTGAAGAACTGAAAGAACTAGATTTAGATTCCAGGGAGGAGTCAAAGGTCTGTAAACAGGCTTGATCCTAACCAGAGCCTGAACAAATGCTTGAACATCTGGCACAGCTGCCAGTCTTTTGTGAAGTAAAACAGATAAAGCAGAGATCTGTCCCTTCAGAGAACTTGCAGATAATCCTTTCTCCAAACCTTCTTGTAGAAAGGATAGAATCTTAGGAATTTTTATCTTGTTCCATGGGAATCCTTTAGATTCACACCAACAGATATATTTTTTCCATATTTTATGGTAAATTTTTCTAGTTACAGGCTTTCTAGCCTGAATCAGAGTATCTATTACAGAATCTGAAAACCCACGCTTTGATAAAATCAAGCGTTCAATCTCCAAGCCGTCAGTTGGAGGGAAACCAGATTTGGATGTTCGAATGGACCCTGAACAAGAAGGTCCTGTCTCAAAGGTAGCTTCCATGGTGGAGCCGATGACATATTCACCAGGTCTGCATACCAAGTCCTGCGTGGCCACGCAGGAGCTATCAAGATCACCGAGGCCCTCTCCTGATTGATCCTGGCTACCAGCCTGGGGATGAGAGGAAACGGTGGGAATACATAAGCTAGGTTGAAGGTCCAAGGTGCTACTAGTGCATCTACTAGAGTCGCCTTGGGATCCCTGGATCTGGACCCGTAGCAAGGAACCTTGAAGTTCTGACGAGACGCCATCAGATCCATGTCTGGAATGCCCCATAATTGAGTTATTTGGGCAAAGATTTCCGAATTGAGTTCCCACTCCCCCGGATGGAATGTCTTACGACTCAGAAAATCCGCTTCCCAATTTTCCACTCCTGGGATGTGGATCGCAGACCAGTGGCAGGAGTGATCCTCCGCCCATTGAATTATCTTGGTCACTTCTTTCATCGCCAGGGAACTCCTTGTTCCCCCCTGATGATTGATATATGCAGCGGTCGTCATGTTGTCTGACTGAAACCTTATGAATTTGGCCTTTGCTAGTTGAGGCCAAGCTCTGAGAGCATTGAATATCGCTCTCAGTTCCAGAATGTTTATCGGGAGAAGAGACTCTTCCCGAGACCATAGACCCTGAGCTTTCAGGGATTCCCAGACCGCGCCCCAGCCCACTAGGCTGGCGTCGGTCGTGACAATGACCCACTCTGGTCTGCGGAAGCTCATTCCCTGTGACAGATTGTCCAGGGTCAGCCACCAATGGAGTGAATCTCTGGTCTTTTGATCTACTTGAATCGTCGGAGACAAGTCTGTATAATCCCCATTCCACTGTCTGAGCATGCACAGTTGTAATGGTCTTAGATGAATTCGTGCAAAAGGAACTATGTCCATTGTTGCAACCATCAATCCTATTACTTCCATGCACTGCGCTATGGAAGGACGAGGAACAGAATGAAGTACTTGACAAGAGCTTAGAAGTTTTGATTTTCTGACCTCTGTCAGAAAAATCCTCATTTCTAAGGAATCTATTATTGTTCCCAAGAAGGGAACTCTTGTTGACGGGGACAGAGAACTTTTTTCTTTGTTCACCTTCCATCCGTGAGATCTGAGAAAGGCTAGGACGATGTCCGTGTGAGCCTTTGCTTTTGACAGGGACGACGCTTGAATCAGGATGTCGTCCAAGTAAGGTACTACTGCAATGCCCCTTGGTCTTAGAACCGCTAGAAGGGACCCTAGTACCTTTGTGAAAATCCTTGGAGCAGTGGCTAATCCGAATGGAAGTGCCACAAACTGGTAATGCTTGTCCAGAAAAGCGAACCTTAGGAACTGATGATGTTCCTTGTGGATAGGAATATGTAGGTACGCATCCTTTAAATCCACGGTAGTCATAAATTGATTTTCCTGGAAAGTAGGTAGGATCGTTCGAATAGTTTCCATTTTGAACGATGGTACCCTGAGAAATTTGTTTAGGATCTTTAGATCCAAAATTGGTCTGAATGTTCCCTCTTTTTTTGGGAACTATGAACAGATTGGAATAAAATTCAATTCCTTGTTCTCTTATTGGAACTGGATGTATCACTCCCATCTTTAACAGGTCTTCTACACAATGTAAGAATGCCTGTCTCTTTATTTGGTTTGAAGATAATTGAGACCTGTGGAACCTTCCCCTTGGGGGTAGTTCCTTGAATTCCAGGAGATAACCTTGAGAAACTATTTCTAGCGCCCAAGGATCCTGAACATCTCTTGCCCAAGCCTGAGCAAAGAGAGAAAGTCTGCCCCCCACTAGATCCGGTCCCGGATCGGGGGCTATCCCTTCATGCTGTTTTGGTAGCAGTGGTAGGCTTCTTGGCCTGCTTACCCTTGTTCCAGCCTTGCATTGGTTTCCAGGCTGGTTTGGGTTGTGAAGTATTACCCTCTTGCTTAGAGGATACAGAATTAGAGGCTGGTCCGTTTCTGCGAAAGGGACGAAAATTAGGCTTATTTTTAGCCTTAAAAGACCTATCCTGTGGGAGGGCGTGGCCCTTTCCCCCAGTGATGTCTGAAATAATCTCTTTCAAATCAGGTCCAAATAATGTTTTACCTTTGAAAGGAATGTTAAGCAATTTTGTCTTGGAAGACACATCCGCTGACCAAGACTTTAGCCAAAGCGCTCTGCGCGCCACTATAGCAAACCCTGAATTTTTCGCCGCTAATCTAGCTAATTGCAAAGCGGCATCTAAAACAAAAGAGTTAGCCAATTTAAGTGCTTGAACTCTGTCCATAACCTCCTCATACGAAGATTCTTTACTGAGCGATTTTTCTAGTTCCTCGAACCAGAAACACGCTGCCGTTGTGACAGGAACAATGCATGAAATTGGTTGTAGAAGGTAACCTTGCTGTACAAAAATCTAAGCAAACCCTCTAATTTCTTATCCATAGGATCTTTGAAAGCACAACTATCTTCGATAGGAATAGTAGTGCGTTTGTTTAGAGTAGAAACCGCCCCCTCGACCTTGGGGACTGTCTGCCATAAGTCCTTTCTGGGGTCGACTATAGGAAATAATTTCTTAAATATAGGGGGGGGGGAACAAAAGGTATGCCGGGCCTTTCCCACTCTTTATTTACTATGTCCGCCACCCGCTTGGGTATAGGAAAAGCGTCGGGGGGCACCGGAACCTCTAGGAACTTGTCCATCTTACATAATTTCTCTGGAATGACCAAATTGTCACAATCATCCAGAGTAGATAACACCTCCTTAAGCAGTGCGCGGAGATGTTCTAATTTAAATTTAAATGTCACAACATCAGGTTCAGCTTGATGAGAAATTTTTCCTGAATCTGAAATTTCTCCATCAGACAAAACCTCCCTCATGGCCCCTTGAGATTGGTGTGAGGGTATGTCAGAACAGTTATCATCAGCGTCCTCTTGCTCTTCAGTGTTTAAAACAGAGCAATCGCGCTTTATCTGATAAGTAGGCATTTTGGATAAAAGATTTGCTATGGAGTTATCCATTACAGCCGTTAATTGTTGCATGGTAATAAGTATTGGCGCACTAGATGTACTAGGGGCCTCCTGTGTGGGCATAACTGGTGTAGACACAGTAGGGGATGATGTAGTATGTTTACTCCCCTCATTTGAGGAATCATCTTGGGCAATATCATTATCTGTGGCATTACTGTCCTTACTTTGTTTGGACACTATGGCACAATTATCACATAAATTTAAACGGGGAGACACATTGGCTTTCATACATATAGAACATAGCTTATCTGATGGTACAGACATGTTAAACAGGCTTAAACTTGTCAACAAAGCACAAAAAACGTTTTAAAATAAAACCGTTACTGTCACTTTAAATTTCAAACTGAAAACACTTTATTACTGAATATGTGAAAAAGTATGAAGGAATTGTTAACTGAACCGGAGCCGTTTTCAAATTTAACCCCTATACAGTCCCAGCTATATGCTTTGCTGAGACCCAACCAAGCCCAGAGGGGAATACAATACCAAATGACGCCTTCTAGAAGCTTTTTTAGTGATTCTTAGATCCTCACACATGCATCTGCATGCCTTGCTCTCCAAAAACAACTGTGCAGTAATGGCGCGAAAATGAGGCTCAGTCTATAACTAGAAAGGCCCCCAGACTAAAAAAGGTGTCCAACACAGTGCCTGCCATTTTTTAAATGTTCCCCAAGATTATAATGCCAATTATTAGCTAGAATCTGCATAATATGCCCCAATAAAGCAATCGTTTTAGCCCATAAAAATGTCTACCAGTTTTTGAGCCCTTTTTTAAGCCCTTTATTCTTTTATATTTGACTAAGAAAATGGCTTACCGGTCCCCATGAGGGGAAATGACAGCCTTCCAGCATTACATGGTCTTGTTAGAAATATGGCTAGTCATACCTTAAGCAGAAAGGTCTGCTAACTGTTTCCCCCAACTGAAGTTACTTCATCTCAACAGTCCTGTGTGGAAACAGCAATCGATTTTAGTTACTGTCTGCTAAAATCATCTTCCTCTTACAAACAGAAATCTTCATCCTTTTCTGTTTCAGAGTAAATAGTACATACCAGCACTATTTTAAAATAACAAACACTTGATAGAAGAATAAAAACTACATTTAAAACACCAAAAAACTCTTAACCATCTCCGTGGAGATGTTGCCTGTGCAACGGCAAAGAGAATGACTGGGGTGGGCGGAGCCTAGGAGGGATCATGTGACCAGCTTTGCTGGGACTCTTTGCCATTTCCTGTTGGAGAAGAGAATATCCCACAAGTAAGGATGACGCCGTGGACCGGACACACCAATGTTGGAGAAAATATTTTTTGGCGCCAAAAACATCCGGAAACAACACAATCGCGTCATCTAGATGACGCAACCTTGTGAAAGGACCCGGCGTAAAGTAAGACGCAGGAAATGACGAATTTGCGTCAACATAACTTTGCGGCAAAAAAAATTGCGCCAAAAATTACGCAATAAACTTTAGCATTTTGTGCCCTCGCTAGCCTAATTCTGCCCGTAATATAGATAAAAACAAACAAACAAACAGTCAATTGAAAAAAGACTAGACACCCCAGGGAAGAAATACATTTCTAAAAAATGCATTTCCCAGATATGAAACTGACAGTCAAAAGGAAATATACTAAAACCTGAATCATGGCAAATATAAGTACAATACATATATTTAGAACTTTATAAAATACATAAAGTGCCAAACCATAGCTGAGAGTGTCTTAAGTAATGAAAACACACTTACCTGAAGACACCCATCCACATAGCAGATAGCCAAACCAGTACTGAAACAGTAATCAGTAGAGGTAATGGAATATGAGAGTATATCGTCGATCTGAAAAGGGAGGTAGGAGATGAATCTCTACGACCGATAACAGAGAACCTATGAAATAGATCCCAGTGAGGAAAACCATTGCATTCAATAGGTGATACTCCCTTCACATCCCTCTGACATTCACTGTACTCAGAGGAAACGGGCTTCAAAAAAGCTGAGAAGCACATATCAACGTAGAAATCTTAGCACAAACTTACTTCACCATCTACATAGGAGGCAAAGTTTGTAAAACTGAATTGTGGGTGTGGTAAGGGGTGTATTTATAGGCATTTTGAGGTTTAGGAAACTTTGCCCCTACTGGTAGGATTGTATATCCCATATGTCACTATCTCATGGACTCTTGCCAATTACATGAAAGAAATTACCCTTACCTCCCGTAATATCAGAAATAATCTCAGCCAGACCTGGACAATGCATCAAACCAATAAGTTGCGGCACTAGTTACAATAGCAATACACACCGCAGGCTGCCATTGCAACCCCTGATGAACATGCATCCTCTTCAGAAAAGCTTCAAGCTTCTTATCCATAGGATCCTCAATGGGAATAGTAGTTCTTTAGCCAAAGCAGAAATAGCACCCTCAACCTTAGGCACTGTCTAACAAGACTCTTTAAGCAATAGAAAACATTTAAAAAAAAATAATTGATATGTTATATATATATATATATATATATATATATATATATACACACACACAATATATATATATATATATATATATATATATATATATATATATATATATATATATATATATATATATATATATGTATATATATATATATATATATATATATATATACACATACACACACAATATATATATATATATATGTGTGTGTGTGTGTGTGTGTGTGTGTGTGTGTGTGTGTGTGTGTGTGTATGCGTGTTTATACATTATATATATATATATATATATATATATATATATATATATACACACACACACACACATATATATATATATATATACACACACACATACATAAATACATACATACACATCAATAAAAGTCTATGTTATTCTCTGCCACTGAATAAAATCTTAATAGATAAATTTTAGGCCTTTGTTTATTATACAAACAATCCCCATTATATATAAAGTATCTTATGTTTCTAAAACCCTTGGACAAGAGTGCAATTTCTGTATTTTAATTATTTTACACAATTAGTTTTCATAATAATGTCTCTTTAAAAAGTTTTAAATATCATTATATGCCACTTGTAAACATTACTAGCTGGTAGCAACATTAAAGATCTTCATTAAAGGATTACTTTCTGTTATAATTTTTAAGCTTAACAACTAACATATTAAAGTTAATAAACATTAATTAAAACCTACTGACCTATATTTTCTCCAAAACGAAGTTTCTTAACGTTCTAAAAGTTATATCTTTTATTCGCCAATGATGTCACGTTATCCTGCCCACTATTTTCAGCACTGCATGTTCAAAATACTTAAACCAATAACTTTGTGTTTAAAGCGCCATTTTGAAACCTAGGTATTGTAAACGGATTAGTACAGAGCAAAGTATACCCACGGAGTGGGTTTGGAAAACAATTAAATTTGCAGACAAGATTTCTGACATACGGTAGAGATATGTTAATTGATAAAAAGCGTATTTGGGGTAGTTAGTTAGTAAAAGGCATAGAAAATATTTACTTACAGTGGCCCTTTAACAACTGGATATTTTTTTTTGGGTGTGTGTTAACACCAATCAATAAAATATAACAAATTAGAAAATAGTGTAGTTTTCTTTAATACTTAATTTCTTGCTGTGATAGTAACATGTTTTGTAAGAATGTAATACAATTCTGCAGCAAATATGTAGTCGAGAGTTTCAGATATAGTCACTCAATTTCCTCTTATATAACAAATTCAAATTGGTTGTCATAATAATGATTTTTTTTTTTTTTACTTCCAACAGACTGTGTTCAATTAGCTTCTAAAACATTGTCACAAATTTTATCGCTTTCACAAAGATTAAAATAGAAAGCAATATGCCAGAAAGCATAATAATGGCTTCAGGCAGAAGACCTACAATCAGATTAACCTAGAAACCCATATTAAATTAATTGTTGGATATATACAGAACTAGAAACATAGAACCTACTTATATATGAAACCAAATAAAACAAAACAATGCATTTCATATGCTTGAAAATAATAATTTGGCTTCACTTTACAATGAAGCCATGGAGGAAAAGATTATTCATCTATTTTACCACACACACAAAATCACATCTGGGGTTGATAATGCAAGCTTTACATTAAGTTTCTGTTGCACCCTGCTTAAGATTAAACACATGTATTTTAAACATGAATCATTCATAGATTTCCCCTCAGGGAACTGGCAGAAAGGCCCTTCTCCAGACCTTGACTTTATGCCAGGCGAAACAACGCTCTTCACACCAGAACAAGTAAGCTCTCCAAACCTTATGTTAGATGCGACGAGTAACAGGCTTACAAGTTTGAATGAGTGTGTCAATAACCCTCTAAGAGAAACCTCTCTTGACTAAGACTAAGCGTTCAATCTAAACGCAGTCAGCCTTTAGAGAATCTAGATTTTGATTAACAAAGGGGACGTTGTTCCAGCAGATCCCTGCGACAAGGAAACCTCCATGGAGGAGATGAGGACATCCCCACCAGGTCTGTGAACCACATCCTTCGCGGCCACGATGGAGAAATCTGTATCAATGATGCTTGCTCCTGCATGATGCGGACCACTACACGAGGGAGAAGTGGTAACGGTGAAAAAATTTAAATTAGGTTGATCATACAAGGCTTTGCTAATGCATCTATTAGCTCCGCCTGAGGATCGCTTGACCACGACCCATATCTGGGTAGCTTGGAATTGAGCTGGGACACCTTAAGATCTCTCTCCGGCGTCCCCCATCTGTCGCAAATCTCCGCAAATACTTAGGGATGGAGAAACCATTCCCCGGATGAAAGGATCGTCTTCTGAGGAAATCCGCTTCCCATTTGTCCACGCCCGGAATATGGATCGCTGACAGCGAGCAGTTATGGGCCTCTGCCCATTCCAGAATCCAAGATACTTCCCTCATTGCTAGGGAGCTCCTTGTTCCCTCCTGATGGTTGATGTAAGCAACCGATATTATGTAGTCCGATTGGAATCTGATAAACTGGAACAAACCCAGAAGAGGCCACTCCATCAGAGCATTGAAGATTGCTCGAAGTTCCAAAATGTTGATCGGGAGGAGAGATTCCTCTTTAGTCCACAGGCCATGTGCCTTCCTGGCACCCCAAACAGCTCCCCATCCTGATAGACTTCAGTCCGTATTCACAATTTCCCAGAATGGTCTCAAGAAGGATGTCCCCTGGGACAGGTGATCTGGACAGAGCCACCAAAAGAGCGATTCTCTCGACCGATTGTCCAGAGAAATCTATTGAGACAGATCCAAATGATCGCTGTTCCACTGTCTCAGCATGCATATCTGAAGAGATCTGAGATGGAATCTGGCAAAAGGAATGATGTCAATGCTGGACACCATGAGACCAATCACCTCCATACACCAAGCAAGGTCTGGGGGGCAAGAAAAGCAGAAGTTAGATTGCAACGTCTCTGGTCTGTAAGGAATATCCTCATGCATATGGAGTCTATTATAGTACCCAGGAATTCCACCCTGGTACTGGGAACAAGAGAACTATTTTCTAAGTTTATCTTCCATCCATGAGATTGAAAAATAAATAGAAGAGTTTTTTAATGGTCTTCTTCCAGACGACAGGATGGCGCTACTGCTTTGCATCTGGTTCTGGCCACTGCAAGCAGAGCCCCTAGAACCTTCATAAAAACTCTTGGAGCAATAGCTAGACCAAAACGGAAGTGCAATAAACTGAAGGTGCTGGTGCAAAAACGCAAACCTTAGGAAAGTGAAGGTAAGCATCCTTCAGATCTATAGTGTTCATGAATTGTCTTTCCTGAAATAAGGGAAGGATGGACCTCATTGTCTCCATCTTGAACGAGAGGACAGATAGAAATTTGTTTAAGCACTATAGGTCCAGAATCAAGCATAAAAGTTCCCTCCTTCTTTGGGACCAAAAAAAGGTTTGAGTAGTATCCCAGACCTCTTTTTACAAGAGGTACAATGACTCTCAGGGAGGAGAGATTCCTCAGGCACCCCAGAAAGGCTTCTCTCTTTTCTGGCCTTGAAGACAAGAGGAATCTGCCCCTGAGCGATGACCTCCAGGACCCACGGGTCTTGAACGTTCCCAAACCAAGTGTCCGAAAAGAGAGACAGTCTACCCCCTACAAGATCCAGAGCTGGATCGGGGGCCGCGCCTTCATGCCGTCTCGGCGGGCTTCTTGTTTTGCTTGGATTTATACAAGAACTGAACCGACTTCTACGTCCCCTTGGAGAGCTTGGGCTTTGCGGAAGGCTGCAGACGATTGGATTTATCCGAATGAAAGGAATGAAAATTAGGACCTTGACTTTTAGGTTTGTTCGTCTTATGCTGCGGTAAAAAGGCACCTTTGCCTCCAGTAACAGTGGAGATAATTGAGTCCAGGTTTGGACCAAATAGAATCTTTCCCTTAAATAATAGGGAAAGAAGTATTGACTTGAAGTCATGTCCGCAGACCAGAACTTCAGCCAGAGCGCCCTACAGCCTTGAACAGAAAAACCTGAAGCCTTAGCATTAAGGCGAATAATTTGCATATTTGCATCACAAATAAAAGAATAAGCCACCCTTAAGGCCTTAATTCTTTCCTGGAACATGCCAAGGGGACCTTCCACCTCGATCAACTCAGATAAGGAGACGCACCAGTAGTTAGCCGCTCCAGCAACCGTAGCAACAGCTGCTGCCAGTTAAAACAAATATCTTTCTTAACAGAGTTTCTATCTTCTTATCCATGTGCTCTTTAAACAACAAACTATCCTCAAGCAGGACAGTAGTGCGCTTAGCAAGTGAGGAGATAGCGCCATCCTCCTTGGGGATGGAACCCCATAACTCCAGTTGAGAGTCCGGAACCGGGAATCAGAAGGAGAAAAAGAAGAACCAATTCTTTCCCATTCATTCTTAATAATGTTCGCCATCTTTACGGGAAAGTCTGTGGTACAACCCCGTCCTCATAGACCTTATCTAATTAAGGAATCAAAGGATCCTCAAGCAATTTAGGCTCTGGAACCTCTAAAGTAGCCAAAATTTCCTTTAGCAGAAAGAGTAAATGCTCAATCCTAAATCTAAAGTCTGGTTCATCCGCAGCTGGAAGCTTAGAGGCAACAGACTGACGCAGAAATTACACTATCAAGCCATGAGGAACATAATTTAGCAGGCGGGTATACTGCGGCCTCCTCACAATATAGGCGGGTATTAGACTTGGGTAAAGGAGTACACTCTAACGCATCCGAATCCTCCAAAGCTTGCGCTTATAAAGCAGACTATTAAATAAGATAAAACAGCACCTTTATAACCCCAATGGCTGGGGCACTTACCACCTACTATGACCCAGGACAAACAGAGAAACAGAATTTATGTTTACCTGATAAATTACTTTCTCCAACGGTGTGTCCGGTCCACGGCGTCATCCTTACTTGTGGGATATTCTCTTCCCCAACAGGAAATGGCAAAGAGCCCAGCAAAGCTGGTCACATGATCCCTCCTAGGCTCCGCCTACCCCAGTCATTCGACCGACGTTAAGGAGGAATATTTGCATAGGAGAAACCATATGATACCGTGGTGACTGTAGTTAAAGAAAATAAATTATCAGACCTGATTAAAAAACCAGGGCGGGCCGTGGACCGGACACACCGTTGGAGAAATTAATTTATCAGGTAAACATAAATTCTGTTTTCTCCAACATAGGTGTGTCCGGTCCACGGCGTCATCCTTACTTGTGGGAACCAATACCAAAGCTTTAGGACACGGATGATGGGAGGGAGCAAATCAGGTCACCTAGATGGAAGGCACCACGGCTTGCAAAACCTTTCTCCCAAAAATAGCCTCAGAAGAAGCAAAAGTATCAAACTTGTAAAATTTGGTAAAAGTGTGCAGTGAAGACCAAGTCGCTGCCCTACATATCTGATCAACAGAAGCCTCGTTCTTGAAGGCCCATGTGGAAGCCACAGCCCTAATGGAATGAGCTGTGATTCTTTCGGGAGGCTGCCGTCCGGCAGTCTCGTAAGCCAATCTGATGATGCTTTTAATCCAAAAAGAGAGAGAGGTAGAAGTTGCTTTTTGACCTCTCCTTTTACCGGAATAAACAACAAACAAGGAAGATGTTTGTCTAAAATCCTTTGTAGCGTCTAAATAGAATTTTAGAGCGCGAACAACATCCAAATTGTGCAACAAACGTTCCTTCTTTGAAACTGGTTTCGGACACAGAGAAGGTACGATAATCTCCTGGTTAATGTTTTTGTTAGAAACAACTTTTGGAAGAAAACCAGGTTTAGTACGTAAAACCACCTTATCTGCATGGAACACCAGATAAGGAGGAGAACACTGCAGAGCAGATAATTCTGAAACTCTTCTAGCAGAAGAAATTGCAACCAAAAACAAAACTTTCCAAGATAATAACTTAATATCAACGGAATGTAGGGGTTCAAACGGAACCCCCTGAAGAACTGAAAGAACTAAGTTGAGACTCCAAGGAGGAGTCAAAGGTTTGTAAACAGGCTTGATTCTAACCAGAGCCTGAACAAAGGCTTGAACATCTGGCACGGCTGCCAGCTTTTTGTGAAGTAACACAGACAAGGCAGAAATCTGTCCCTTCAAGGAACTTGCAGATAATCCTTTTTCCAATCCTTCTTGAAGGAAGGATAGAATCTTAGGAATCTTAACCTTGTCCCAAGGGAATCCTTTAGATTCACACCAACAGATATATTTTTTCCAAATTTTGTGGTAAATTTTTCTAGTTACAGGCTTTCTGGCCTGAACAAGAGTATCAATAACAGAATCTGAGAACCCTCGCTTCGATAAGATCAAGCGTTCAATCTCCAAGCAGTCAGCTGGAGTGAGACCAGATTCGGATGTTCGAACGGACCTTGAACAAGAAGGTCTCGTCTCAAAGGTAGCTTCCATGGTGGAGCCGATGACATATTCACCAGATCTGCATACCAAGTCCTGCGTGGCCACGCAGGAGCTATCAAGATCACCGACGCCCTCTCCTGATTGATCCTGGCTACCAGCCTGGGGATGAGAGGAAACGGCGGGAATACATAAGCTAGTTTGAAGGTCCAAGGTGCTACTAGTGCATCCACTAGAGTCGCCTTGGGATCCCTGGATCTGGACCCGTAGCAAGGAACTTTGAAGTTCTGACGAGAGGCCATCAGATCCATGTCTGGAATGCCCCACAGTTGAGTGATTTGGGAAAAGATTTCCGGATGGAGTTCCCACTCCCCCGGATGCAATGTCTGACGACTCAGAAAATCCGCTTCCCAATTTTCCACTCCTGGGATGTGGATTGCAGACAGGTGGCAGGAGTGAGACTCCGCCCATTGAATGATTTTGGTCACTTCTTCCATCGCCAGGGAACTCCTTGTTCCCCCCTGATGGTTGATGTACGCAACAGTTGTCATGTTGTCTGATTGAAACCGTATGAACTTGGCCCTCGCTAGCTGAGGCCAAGCCTTGAGAGCATTGAATATCGCTCTCAGTTCCAGAATATTTATCGGAAGAAGAGATTCTTCCCGAGACCAAAGACCCTGAGCTTTCAGGGATCCCCAGACCGCGCCCCAGCCCATCAGACTGGCGTCGGTCGTGACAATGACCCACTCTGGTCTGCGGAAGGTCATCCCTTGTGACAGGTTGTCCAGGGACAGCCACCAACGGAGTGAGTCTCTGGTCCGCTGATTTACTTGTATCCTCGGAGACAAGTCTGTATAGTCCCCATTCCACTGACTGAGCATGCACAGTTGTAATGGTCTTAGATGAATGCGCGCAAAAGGAACTATGTCCATTGCCGCTACCATCAAACCTATCACTTCCATGCACTGCGCTATGGAAGGAAGAGGAATGGAATGAAGTATCCGACAAGAGTCTAGAAGTTTTGTTTTTCTGGCCTCTGTCAGAAAAATCCTCATTTCTAAGGAGTCTATTATTGTTCCCAAGAAGGGAACCCTTGTTGACGGAGATAGAGAACTCTTTTCCACGTTCACTTTCCATCCGTGAGATCTGAGAAAGGCCAGGACGATGTCCGTGTGAGCCTTTGCTTGAGGAAGGGACGACGCTTGAATCAGAATGTTGTCCAAGTAAGGTACTACAGCAATGCCCCTTGGTCTTAGCACAGCTAGAAGGGACCCTAGTACCTTTGTGAAAATCCTTGGAGCAGTGGCTAATCCGAAAGGAAGCGCCACGAACTGGTAATGCTTGTCCAGGAATGCGAACCTTAGGAACCGATGATGTTCCTTGTGGATAGGAATATGTAGATACGCACCGTGGTCATGAATTGACCTTCCTGGATGGAAGGAAGAATTGTTCGAATGGTTTCCATTTTGAACGATGGAACCTTGAGAAACTTGTTTAAGATCTTGAGATCTAAGATTGGTCTGAACGTTCCCTCTTTTTTGGGAACTATGAACAGATTGGAGTAGAACCCCATCCCTTGTTCTCCTAATGGAACAGGATGAATCACTCCCATTTTTAACAGGTCTTCTACACAATGTAAGAATGCCTGTCTTTTTATGTGGTCTGAAGACAACTGAGACCTGTGGAACCTCCCCCTTGGGGGAATCCCCTTGAATTCCAGAAGATAACCTTGGGAGACTATTTCTAGCGCCCAAGGATCCAGAACATCTCTTGCCCAAGCCTGAGCGAAGAGAGAGAGTCTGCCCCCCACCAGATCCGGTCCCGGATCGGGGGCCAACATTTCATGCTGTCTTGGTAGCAGTGGCAGGTTTCTTGGCCTGCTTTCCCTTGTTCCAGCCCTGCATTGGTCTCCAAGCTTGCTTGGCTTGAGAAGTATTACCCTCTTGCTTAGAGGACGTAGCACTTTGGGCTGGTCCGTTTCTACGAAAGGGACAAAAATTAGGTTTATTTTTGGCCTTGAAAGGCCGATCCTGAGGAAGGGCGTGGCCCTTACCCCCAGTGATATCAGAGATAATCTCTTTCAAGTCAGGGCCAAACAGCGTTTTCCCCTTGAAAGGAATGTTAAGTAGCTTGTTCTTGGAAGACGCATCCGCTGACCAAGATTTCAACCAAAGCGCTCTGCGCGCCACAATAGCAAACCCAGAATTCTTAGCCGCTAACCTAGCCAATTGCAAAGTGGCGTCTAGGGTGAAAGAATTAGCCAATTTGAGAGCATTGATTCTGTCCATAATCTCCTCATAAGGAGGAGAATCACTATCGACCGCCTTTACCAGCTCATCGAACCAGAAACACGCGGCTGTAGCGACAGGGACAATGCATGAAATTGGTTGTAGAAGGTAACCCTGCTGAACAAACATCTTTTTAAGTAAACCTTCTAATTTTTTATCCATAGGATCTTTGAAAGCACAACTATCTTCTATGGGTATAGTGGTGCGTTTGTTTAAAGTGGAAACCGCTCCCTCGACCTTGGGGACTGTCTGCCATAAGTCCTTTCTGGGGTCGACCATAGGAAACAATTTTTTAAATATGGGGGGAGGGACGAAAGGAATACCGGGCCTTTCCCATTCTTTATTTACAATGTCCGCCACCCGCTTGGGTATAGGAAAAGCTTCTGGGAGCCCCGGGACCTCTAGGAACTTGTCCATTTTACATAGCTTCTCTGGGATGACCAAATTGTCACAATCATCCAGAGTGGATAATACCTCCTTAAGCAGAGCGCGGAGATGTTCCAACTTAAATTTAAACGTAATCACATCAGGTTCAGCTTGTTGAGAAATGTTCCCTGAATCTGTAATTTCTCCCTCAGACAAAACCTCCCTGGCCCCATCAGACTGGTTTAGGGGCCCTTCAGAACCATTATTATCAGCGTCGTCATGCTCTTCAGTATCTAAAACAGAGCAGTCGCGCTTACGCTGATAAGTGTGCATTTTGGCTAAAATGTTTTTGACAGAATTATCCATTACAGCCGTTAATTGTTGCATAGTAAGGAGTATTGGCGCGCTAGATGTACTAGGGGCCTCCTGAGTGGGCAAGACTCGTGTAGACGAAGGAGGGAATGATGCAGTACCATGCTTACTCCCCTCACTTGAGGAATCATCTTGGGCATCATTGTCATTGTCACATAAATCACATTTATTTAAATGAGAAGGAACTCTGGCTTCCCCACATTCAGAACACAGTCTATCTGGTAGTTCAGACATGTTAAACAGGCATAAACTTGAAAACAAAGTACAAAAAACGTTTTAAAATAAAACCGTTACTGTCACTTTAAATTTAAAACTGAACACACTTTATTACTGCAATTGCGAAAAAATATGAAGGAATTGTTCAAAATTCACCAAAATTTCACCACAGTGTCTTAAAGCCTTAAAAGTATTGCACACCAAATTTGGAAGCTTTAACCCTTAAAATAACGGAACCGGAGCCGTTTTTAACCTTAACCCCTTTACAGTCCCTGGTATCTGCTTTGCTGAGACCCAACCAAGCCCAAAGGGGAATACGATACCAAATGACGCCTTCAGAAAGTCTTTTCTATGTATCAGAGCTCCTCACACATGCGACTGCATGTCATGCCTCTCAAAAACAAGTGCGCAACACCGGCGCGAAAATGAGGCTCTGCCTATGATTTGGGAAAGCCCCTAAAGAATAAGGTGTCTAAAACAGTGCCTGCCGATATAATCTTATCAAAATACCCAGATTAAATGATTCCTCAAGGCTAAATATGTGTTAATAATTAATCGATTTAGCCCAGAAAAAGTCTACAGTCTTAATAAGCCCTTGTGAAGCCCTTATTTACTATCTTAATAAACATGGCTTACCGGATCCCATAGGGAAAATGACAGCTTCCAGCATTACATCGTCTTGTTAGAATGTGTCATACCTCAAGCAGCAAGAGACTGCACACTGTTCCCCCAACTGAAGTTAATTCCTCTCAACAGTCCTGTGTGGAACAGCCATGGATTTTAGTAACGATTGCTAAAATCATTTTCCTCATACAAACAGAAATCTTCATCTCTTTTCTGTTTCTGAGTAAATAGTACATACCAGCACTATTTTAAAATAACAAACTCTTGATTGAATAATAAAAACTACAGTTAAACACTAAAAAACTCTAAGCCATCTCCGTGGAGATGTTGCCTGTACAACGGCAAAGAGAATGACTGGGGTAGGCGGAGCCTAGGAGGGATCATGTGACCAGCTTTGCTGGGCTCTTTGCCATTTCCTGTTGGGGAAGAGAATATCCCACAAGTAAGGATGACGCCGTGGACCGGACACACCTATGTTGGAGAAAACTGCTTCTTCTCTGGTAAACTGCACAGTCAGGAAAGAGAAAATCAGTGTGAACGCACCCGGTCACGTGGTGCACAATGCAGGACTGCCCCTGCTATAGGAAAAAGCGTGCCAAGCATTTCAGGCTGCTCAGCTTACAAAAATGAAAGTAACACCTGTACAGGTAGCCCTCAGTTTACGCCGGGGTTAGGTTCCAGAAGGAATGTTTGTAAATCGAAACCGTTGTAAATTGAAACCCAGTTTATAATGTAAGTCAATGGGAAGTGAGGGAGATGTCACATGACTGGAAAAAAAGGTTGTTATTCTGAAACGGTGTAAATTGAACCGTTGTAAAACTAGGGCCACCTGTACGTTCCAAAATCTGCCTGAACCTCATCTCACACATGTCGCAGCAAAATCATAATAAAATAAATGTTGTTATTAATTCCCCCTGTTCAATAATCCCCCTCCGGAGATATTAACCCTTGATTCCATACAGATAAAAGGAGCCACACTGTGAGCCTGTCTTCTTGAGTTATCATATGTGTATAAAAATTGAAACGATTGTAACGGAATCTATACCGTGGAACAGAAACACAGCCTCTCAAGTGTGGCAGTCTTGCACCATCGCTCCTGACATGGACTTGAGTAATGGAAGCAGGTAGTGAAACTCGTCAACACCGATTGCTTAGGAGCTGTTAATACGAGTCTGAATGTATTCACAGTAAGACTCTCCCTGCATTTCTAGACTCTAACATTCGCCAATGATCTCACTAAGAGGCTGACAAGACTACTTAACATTCCAGCCCCATTTCAAAGGGTAGATTACCCTACATAAGGAACTACTCTGTATCTTCTGACACTTCTCTGCCAACCACCTGTGACGAAAGGCAAGGAATAACTGGGATTTGAGGGAAGTAGGGGGAGTATTTGAGCCTTTGGCTGGAGTGTCTTTGCCTCTTCCTGGTGGCCAGGTTCAGTATTTCCCAACAGTAAGAAATTATGCCATGGACTCTCCTCATATTACGAAGGAAAAATAGGTATTATCAGGTAAGTAATCCTCATCAGAGGAAATCTCACCATCCAAAGATACAGCAGTATCCCCAGAATCAGGACACTCATTGCTAGTAGAAGGCAGCACTTTAACTGTCCTTTTAATTTTAATAAAAAGAGGCAAGGCAGCGAGGGCCTGTGAAATTGTCATAGAAAAAAATTTCTTCATAGTTGGAGGAACTCCATCATCATTATCACCCTGTAAAGAACAGACAGTAGGTGCATACAACCCTGAGTAACATAAGATTGATCAGAATGTGATAAGAAATGTAAACACGAGTCACATCAATGAGCTAAAGAAGATACTTCAGTTGATTTACAATAAACATACTTAACACATACATACACTTGGTGGAAAGGTGTACAGGAGACTCCGTTTCTATGGACTATTTAGGGACAACATTTTTGCTGCTTCATAATAAGAAAAACAAAAATAATGCTACCCCCCTCCCGCTTTTAAATCAAGCTCTTGAGTAAAGAGAAAACAAAGCCCCCTAAGAGCCACACAAGTCGCTAAGAGAGTGCTGCAAAAAATAAAAAAAACTGAATTTATGCTTACCTGATAAATTTCTTTCTCTTGTGATGTATCGAATCCACGGATTCATCCATACTTGTGGGATATTCTCCTTCCTAACAGGAAGTGGCAAAGAGAGCACCCACAGCAGAGCTGTCTATAAACATGCAGGACGGGCCGTGGACTCGATACATCACAAGAGAAAGAAATTTATCAGGTAAGCATAAATTCTGTTTTCTCTTGTAAGATGTATCGAGTCCACGGATTCATCCATACTTGTGGGATACCAATACCAAAGCTTTAGGACACGGATGAAGGGAGGGAAAAGACAGGTACCTTAAACAGAAGGCACCACTGCTTGTAGAACCTTTCTCCCAAAAATAGCCTCCAAAGAAGCAAAAGTATCGAATTTGTAAAATTTGGGAAAAGTATGAAGCGAAGACCAAGTCGCCGCCTTACAAATCTGTTCAACAGAAGACTCATTTTTAAAAGCCCATGTGGAAGCCACTGCTCTAGTAGAATGAGCAGTAATTCTTTCAGGAGGCTGCTGGCAAGCAGTCTCATAAGCCAAACAGATGATGCTTTTCAGCCAAAAGGAATGAGAGGTAGCCGTAGCCTTTTGACCTCTCCGTTTACCAGAATAAACAACAATGAAGATGTTTGACGGAAATTTTTAGTTGCTTGTAAGTAGAACTTTAAAGCACAAACCACATCAAGATTGTGCAACAGGCGTTCCTTCTTTGATGAAGGATTAGGACACAGAGAAGGAACAACAATCTCCTCATTGATATTCCTATTAGAAACAACCTTAGGAAGAAATCCAGGCTTGGTACGCAAAACCACCTTATCAGCATGGAAAACAAGATAAGGTGAGTCACACTGTAAAACTGACAGGTACCTTAAACAGAAGGCACCACTGCTTGTAGAACCTTTCTCCCAAAAATAGCCTCCAAAGAAGCAAAAGTATCGAATTTGTAAAATTTGGAAAAAGTATGAAGCGAAGACCAAGTCGCCGCCTTATAAATCTGTTCAACAGAAGCCTCATTTTTAAAAACCCATGTGGAAGCCACTGCTCTAGTAGAATGAGCAGTAATATTTTCAGGAGGCTGCTGGCCAGCAGTCTCGTAAGCCAAACGGATGATGCTTTTCAGCCAAAAGGAAAGAGAGGTAGCTGTAACTTTTTGGCCTCTCCGCTTACCAGAATAAACAACAAACAATGAAGATGTTTGACGGAAATCCTTGCTTGCTTGTAAGTAGAACTTTAAAGCACGAACCACATCAAGATTGTGTAACAGACATTCCTTCTTTGAAGAAGGATTAGGACACAGCGAAGGAACAACTATTTCCTGATTGATATTCCTATTAGAAACAACCTTAGGAAGGAATCCAGGTTTGGTACACAAAACCACCTTATCTGCATGGAAAACAAGATAAGGTGAGTCACACAGTAAAGCAGAAAACTCAGAAACTCTTCAAGCCGAAGAGATAGCTACTAAAAACAGAACTTTCCAAGTAGAAGCTTAATATCTATGGAATGCATAGGTTCAAACGGAACCCCTTGAAGAACTTTAAGAACCAAGTTTAGGCTCCATGGCGGAGCAACAGGTTTCAATACAGGCTTGATTCTAACTAAAGCCTGACTAAACACTTGAACGTCTGGGACATCTGACAGACGCTTGTGTAAAAGAATAGACAAAGCAGAAATCTGTCCATTTAAGGAACTAGCTGATAATCCCTTCTCCAATCCTTCTTGGAGAAAACAGAATTTATGTTTACCTGATAAATTTCTTTCTCCAACGGTGTGTCCGGTCCACGGCGTCATCCTTACTTGTGGGATATTCTCTTCCCCAACAGGAAATGGCAAAGAGCCCAGCAAAGCTGGTCACATGATCCCTCCTAGGCTCCGCCTACCCCAGTCATTCGACCGACGTTAAGGAGGAATATTTGCATAGGAGAAACCATATGGTACCGTGGTGACTGTAGTTAAAGAAAATAAAATATCAGACCTGATTAAAAAAACCAGGGCGGGCCGTGGGCCGGACACACCGTTGGAGAAAGAAATTTATCTGGTAAACATAAATTCTGTTTTCTCCAACATAGGTGTGTCCGGTCCACGGCGTCATCCTTACTTGTGGGAACCAATACCAAAGCTTTAGGACACGGATGAAGGGAGGGAGCAAATCAGGTCACCTAAATGGAAGGCACCACGGCTTGCAAAACCTTTCTCCCAAAAATAGCCTCAGAAGAAGCAAAAGTATCAAACTTGTAAAATTTGGTAAAAGTGTGCAGTGAAGACCAAGTCGCTGCCCTACATATCTGATCAACAGAAGCCTCGTTCTTGAAGGCCCATGTGGAAGCCACAGCCCTAGTGGAATGAGCTGTGATTCTTTCGGGAGGCTGCCGTCCGGCAGTCTCGTAAGCCAATCTGATGATGCTTTTAATCCAAAAAGAGAGAGAGGTAGAAGTTGCTTTTTGACCTCTCCTTTTACCTGAATAAACAACAAACAAGGAAGATGTTTGTCTAAAATCCTTTGTAGCATCTAAATAGAATTTTAGAGCGCGAACAACATCCAAATTGTGCAACAAACGTTCCTTCTTTGAAACTGGTTTTGGACACAGAGAAGGTACGATAATCTCCTGGTTAATGTTTTTGTTAGAAACAACTTTTGGAAGAAAACCAGGTTTAGTACGTAAAACCACCTTATCTGCATGGAACACCAGATAAGGAGGAGAACACTGCAGAGCAGATAATTCTGAGACTCTTCTAGCAGAAGAAATCGCAACTAAAAACAAAACTTTCCAAGATAATAACTTAATATCAACGGAATGTAAGGGTTCAAACGGAACCCCCTGAAGAACTGAAAGAACTAAATTGAGACTCCGAGGAGGAGTCAAAGGTTTGTAAACAGGCTTGATTCTAACCAGAGCCTGAACAAAGGCTTGAACATCTGGCACAGCTGCCAGCTTTTTGTGAAGTAATACCGACAAGGCAGAAATCTGTCCCTTCAGGGAACTTGCAGATAATCCTTTTTCCAATCCTTCTTGAAGGAAGGATAGAATCCTAGGAATCTTAACCTTGTCCCAAGGGAATCCTTTAGATTCACACCAACAGATATATTTTTTCCAAATTTTGTGGTAAATCTTTCTAGTCACAGGCTTTCTGGCCTGAACAAGAGTATCGATAACAGAATCTGAGAATCCTCGCTTCGATAAAATCAAGCGTTCAATCTCCAAGCAGTCAGCTGGAGTGAAACCAGATTCGGATGTTCGAACGGACCCTGAACAAGAAGGTCTCGTCTCAAAGGTAGCTTCCAAGGTGGAGCCGATGACATATTCACCAGATCTGCATACCAAGTCCTGCGTGGCCACGCAGGAGCTATCAAGATCACCGACACCCTCTCCTGCTTGATTCTGGCTATCAGCCTGGGGATGAGAGGAAATGGCGGGAACACATAAGCTAGTTTGAAGGTCCAAGGTGCTACTAGTGCATCCACTAGAGCCGCCTTGGGATCCCTGGATCTGGCCCCGTAGCAAGGAACTTTGAAGTTCTGACGAGAGGCCATCAGATCCATGTCTGGAATGCCCCACAGGTGAGTGACTTGGGCAAAGATTTCCGGATGGAGTTCCCACTCCCCCGGATGCAATGTCTGCCGACTCAGAAAATCCGCTTCCCAATTTTCCACTCCTGGGATGTGGATAGCAGACAGGTGGCAGGAGTGAGACTCCGCCCAAAGAATAATTTTGGTTACTTCTTCCATCGCTAGGGAACTCCTTGTTCCCCCCTGATGGTTGATGTACGCAACAGTCGTCATGTTGTCTGATTGAAACCGTATGAACCTGGTCCTCGCAAGCTGGGGCCAGGCCTGGAGAGCATTGAATATCGCTCTCAGTTCCAGAATATTTATCGGTAGAAGAGATTCTTCTCGAGACCAAAGACCCTGAGCTTTCAGGGATCCCCAGACCGCACCCCAGCCTATCAGACTGGCGTCGGTCGTGACAATGACCCACTCTGGTCTGTGGAACATCATCCCTTGAGACAGATTGTCCAGGGACAGCCACCAACGGAGTGAGTCTCTGGTTCTCTGATTTACTTGTATCTTCGGAGACAAGTCTGTATAGTCCCCATTCCACTGACTGAGCATGCACAGTTGTAATGGTCTTAGATGAATGCGCGCAAAAGGAACTATGTCCATCGCCGCCACCATCAACCCGATCACTTCCATGCACTGAGCTATGGAAGGAAGAGGAACGGAATGAAGTATCCGACAAGAGTCCAGAAGCTTTGTTTTTCTGGCCTCTGTTAGAAAGATCCTCATTTCTAAGGAGTCTATAATTGTTCCCAAGAAGGGAACCCTTGTTGACGGGGATAGAGAACTCTTTTCCACGTTCACTTTCCAGCCGTGAGATCTGAGAAAGGCCAGGACAATGTCCGTGTGAGCCTTTGCTTGAGGAAGGGACGACGCTTGAATCAGAATGTCGTCCAGGTAAGGTACTACTGCAATGCCCCTTGGTCTTAGCACCGCTAGAAGGGACCCTAGTACCTTTGTGAAAATCCTTGGAGCAGTGGCTAATCCGAAAGGAAGCGCCACGAACTGGTAATGTTTGTCCAGGAATGCAAACCTTAGGAACCGATGATGTTCCTTGTGGATAGGAATATGTAGATACGCATCCTTTAAATCCACCGTGGTCATGAATTGACCTTCCTGGATGGAAGGAAGGATAGTTCGAATGGTTTCCATCTTAAACGATGGGACCTTGAGAAATTTGTTTAAGATCTTGAGATCTAGGATTGGTCTGAACGTTCCCTCTTTTTTGGGAACTATGAACAGATTGGAGTAGAACCCCATCCCTTGTTCTCTTAATGGAACAGGATGAATCACTCCCATTTTTAACAGGTCTTCTACACAATGTAAGAACGCCTGTCTTTTTATGTGGTCTGAAGACAACTGCGACCTGTGGAACCTCCCCCTTGGGGGAAGTCCCTTGAATTCCAGAAGATAACCCTGGGAGACTATTTCTAGCGCCCAAGGATCCAGAACATCTCTTGCCCAAGCCTGAGCGAAGAGAGAGAGTCTGCCCCCCACCAGATCCGGTCCCGGATCGGGGGCCAATATTTCATGCTGTCTTGGTAGCAGTGGCAGGTTTCTTGGCCTGCTTTCCCTTGTTCCAGCCTTGCATTGGTCTCCAAGCTGGCTTGGCCTGAGAAGTATTACCCTCTTGCTTAGAGGACGTAGCACCTTGGGCTGGTCCGTTTTTACGAAAGGGACGAAAATTAGGTCTATTTTTTGCCTTGAAGGGCCGATCCTGAGGAAGGGCGTGGCCCTTACCCCCAGTGATATCAGAGATAATCTCTTTCAAGTCAGGACCAAACAGCGTTTTCCCCTTGAAAGGAATGTTTAGTAGCTTGTTCTTGGAAGACGCATCAGCCGACCAAGATTTCAACCAAAGCGCTCTGCGCGCCACAATAGCAAACCCAGAGTTCTTAGCCGCTAACTTAGCCAATTGCAAAGAGGCGTCTAGAGTGAAAGAATTAGCCAATTTGAGAGCATTGATTCTGTCCATAATCTCCTCATAAGGAGGAGAGTCACTATCGAGCACCTTAAGCAGTTCATCAAACCAGAAATATGCGGCAGTAGTGACAGGGACAATGCATGAAATGGGTTGTAGAAGGTAACCCTGCTGAACAAACATCTTTTTAAGCAAACCTTCTAATTTTTTATCCATAGGATCTTTGAAAGCACAACTATCCTCTATGGGAATAGTGGTGCGTTTGTTTAAAGTAGAAACCGCTCCCTCGACCTTGGGGACTGACTGCCATAAGTCCTTTCTGGGGTCGACCATAGGAAACAATTTTTTAAATATGGGGGGAGGGACGAAAGGAATACCGGGCCTTTCCCATTCTTTATTAACAATGTCCGCCACCCGCTTGGGTATAGGAAAAGCTTCTGGGAGCCCCGGCACCTCTAGGAACTTGTCCATTTTACATAGTTTCTCTGGGATGACTAAATTTTCACAATCATCCAGAGTGGATAATACCTCCTTAAGCAAAATGCGGAGATGTTCCAATTTAAATTTAAATGTAATCACATCAGATTCAGCCTGCTGAGAAATGTTCCCTAAATCAGTAATTTCTCCCTCAGACAAAACCTCCCTGGCCCCCTCAGATTGGGTTAGGGGCCCTTCAGAGATATTAATATCAGCGTCGTCATGCTCTTCAGTAACTAAAACAGAGCAGCCACGCTTACGCTGACAAGGGTTCATTTTGGCTAAAATGTTTTTGACAGAATTATCCATTACAGCCGTTAATTGTTGCATAGTAAGGAGTATTGGCGCGCTAGATGTACTAGGGGCCTCCTGAGTGGGCAAGACTCGTGTAGACGAAGGAGGGAATGATGCAGTACCATGCTTACTCCCCTCACTTGAGGAATCATCTTGGGCATCATTGTCATTATCACATAAATCACATTTATTTAAATGAATAGGAATTCTGGCTTCCCCACATTCAGAACACAGTCTATCTGGTAGTTCAGACATGTTAAACAGGCATAAACTTGATCAGAAAGTACAAAAAACGTTTTAAAATAAAACCGTTACTGTCACTTTAAATTTTAAACTGAACACACTTTATTACTGCAATTGCGAAAAAACATGAAGGAATTGTTCAAAATTCACCAAATTTTCACCACAGCGTCTTAAAGCCTTGAAAATATTGCACACCAATTTTGGAAGCTTTAACCCTTAAAATAACGGAACCGGAGCCGTTTTAAGCTTTAAACCCCTTTACAGTCCCTGGTATCTGCTTTGCTGAGACCCAACCAAACCCAAAGGGGAATACGATACCAAATGACGCCTTCAGAAGTCTTTTATAAGTATCAGAGCTCCTCTCACATGCGACTGCATGCCATGCCTCTCAAAAACAAGTGCGCAACACCGGCGCGAAAATGAGACTCTGCCTATGCTTTGGGAAAGCCCCTAAAGAATAAGGTGTCTAAAACAGTGCCTGCCGATATTATTATATCAAAATACCCAGATAAAATGATTCCTCAAGGCTAAATATGTGTTAATAATCAATCGATTTAGCCCAGAAAAAGTCTACAGTTTAAATAAGCCCTTGTGAAGCCCTTATTTACAATCGTAATAAACATGGCTTACCGGATCCCATAGGGAAAATGACAGCTTCCAGCATTACATCGTCTTGTTAGAATGTGTCATACCTCAAGCAGCAAGGGACTGCAAACTGTTCCCCCAACTGAAGTTAATTGCTCTCAACAGTCCTGTGTGGAACAGCCATGGATTTTAGTTACGGTTGCTAAAATCATTTTCCTCATACAAACAGAATTCTTCATCTCTTTTCTGTTTCTGAGTAAATAGTACGTACCAGCACTATTTGAAAATAACAAACTCTTGATTGAATAATGAAAAACTACAGTTAAACACTAAAAAACTCTAAGCCATCTCCGTGGAGATGTTGCCTGTACAACGGCAAAGAGAATGACTGGGGTAGGCGGAGCCTAGGAGGGATCATGTGACCAGCTTTGCTGGGCTCTTTGCCATTTCCTGTTGGGGAAGAGAATATCCCACAAGTAAGGATGACGCCGTGGACCGGACACACCTATGTTGGAGAAAAGACAATATTCTAGGAATCCTAATCTTACTCCATGAGTAACCCTTGGATTCACACCAATAAAGAAATTTGCGCCAAATATTATGATAGATTTTCCAGGTGACAGGCTTTCTAGCTTGAATCAGGGTATCAATGACCGACTCAGAGAAACCACGCTTTGATAAAATCAGGCGTTCAATCTCCAAGCAGTCAGACGCAGAGAAATTAAATTTGGATGCTTGAATGGACCTTGGATTAGAAGGTCCTGCCTCATTGGCAGAGTCCACAGTGGAAAAGATGACATGTCCACTAGGTCTGCATACCAAGTCCTGCGTGGCCACGCAGGTGCTATCAAAATTACCGAAGCTCTCTCCTGCTTGATTCTGGCAACCAGACGTGGGAGGAGAGGAAACGGTGGAAATACATAGGCCAGATTGAAGGACCAAGGCACTGCTAGAGCATCTATCAGTACCGCCTGGGGATCCCGGGACCTGGACCCGTAACGAGGAAGTTTGGCGTTCTGACGGGACGCCATCAGATCCAATTCTGGTGTGCCCTATAGCTGAGTCAGCTGGGCAAATACTTCCGGATGGAGCTCCCACTCCCACGGATGAAAAGTCTGACGACTTAGGAAATCCGCCTCCCAGTTCCTGAATCAGAGGTAGAATAGTCCGAATAGCCTCCATCTTGAATGATGGTACTCTGAGGAACATGTTTAGAATTTTGAGATCCAAGATTGGTCTGAAAGTTTCCTCTTTTTTGGGAACCACAAACAGGTTTGAGTAAAACCCTAGCCCTTGTTCCGCTTTTGGAACTGGGTGGATCACTCCCATGGTATGTAGGTCTTCTACACAGCGTAAGAACGCCTCTCTCGTTGTCTGGTTTGCAGACAATTGAGAAATGTGAAATCTCCCCGGGGGGGGGGGGGAGGAGTCCTTGAAGTCTAGAAGATATCCCTGGGACACAAATTCTAAAGCCCAGGAATCGTGAACATCTCTTGCCCAAGCCTGAGCGAAGAGAGAGAGTCTGCCCCCTACTAGATCCGGTCCCGGATCGGGGGCTACCCCTTCATGTTGTCTTGGAGGCTGCTGCAGGCTTCTTGACCTGTTTACCCTTGTTCCAAGTCTGATTAGGTCTCCAGACTGACTTGGATTGGGCAAAATTCCCCTCTTGCTTTGCAGCAGGGGAAGCTGAAGCAGGACCACTCTTGAAGTTCCGAAAGGAACGAAAATTATTTTGTTTGGTCCTCATTTTATTTACTTTATCCTGAGGGAGGGCATGGCCTTTCCCTCCAATGATGTCTGAAATAATCTCTTTCAGTTCAGGCCAGAATAGGGTCTTTCCTTTGAAAGGGATGTTCAAAAGCTTAGATTTTGATGACACATCAGCAGACCAGGACTTAAGCCATAATGCCCTGCGTGCTAAAATGGCAAAACTTGAATTATTGCCGCTAATTTAGCCAGTTGAAAAGCGGCATCTGTAATGAAAGAATTAGCCAACTTAAGGGCCTTAATTCTATCCATAATATCCTCTAATGGAATCTCCATCTGAAGAGCCTCTTCTAGAGCCTCGAACCAGAAAGCAGCTGCAGTAGTTACAGGAACAATGCACGCAATAGGTTGGAGAAGAAAACGTTGATGAACAAAAATTTTCTTTAGGAGACCCTCTAATTTTTTATCCATAGGATCTTTGAAAGGTATAGTTGTATGCTTAGCGAGAGTAGAAACAGCTCCCTCCACCTTAGGAACCGTCTGCCACGAGTCCCGTATGGTGTCAGATATGGGAAACATTTTCTTAAAAACGGGAGGGGGAGCGAACGGTATACCTGGTCTATCCATTAATTAGTAACAATATTCACAATCCTCTTAAGGACTGGAAAAACATCAGTGTAAACAGGAACCTCTATGTATTTGTCCATTTTACACAATTTCTCTGGGACCACTATAGGGTCACAATCATGCAGAGTCGCTAATACCTCCCTGAGCAACAAGCGCAGGTGTTCAAGCTTAAATTTGAAGGCCGTCATATCAGAATCTGTCTGAGGGAGCGTCTTTCCTGAATCAGAAATCTCTCTCTCAGATAGCAAATCCCTTACCCCTACTTCAGAACATTTTGAGGGTATATCTGATACGGCTACTAAAGCGTCAGAAGGCTCCTCCCACCTCACTCTATGTCAGTGGGGCCTAAAAGAAACACACCAAAGTGTTTCTAAACTAGCCATGTGGGTTAATAACCCTTAAGCCACAAAGACCCCTTAAAGTCCCTCAAAAAACGTTAAGTATTCAATAGAAAAAACGTTTTTCCCATAAGTGCCAACCAGTAACAAATGAGCCCTTAATGTAAGCTGGGATTCTTTCTATTAAGTGTCTGAATACAGCTTACCCTTTTCCCTCATGGGGATATTGTCAGCCTTTTCTAGAATTATCACAGTCTGTCTAGAAAAAAATTGACTGAACATACCTTAATGCAGTTTAGCCTGCAAACTGTTCCCCCAACTGAAGTTTTCCTGTACTCCTCAGCCTCTGTGGGAACAGCAGTGGATCTTAGTTACAAAGTACTAAGATCATCCTCCTCCTTGCAGAAATCTTCATCCCTTTTCTGCTAGAGAGTGAATAGTACACACCGGTACCATTTAAAATAAACTTTTGCTTGAGAAAATAAAAACTAACATTTTTGTCACCACACTCACTTTACCCTTCCTAGCAGTTAAGCAGGCAAAGAGAATGATTTGGGGGGCGGAGCTAAGGGAGGAGCTATATAGACAGCTCTTCTGTGGGTGCTCTCTTTGCCACTTCCTGTTAGAAAGGAGAATATCCCACAAGTATGGATGAATCCGTGGACTCGATACATCTTACAAGAGAAAACTGGCAATTTAAAAAAAAAACTAAATAATTTGATAATTAACAGAAAAAACCCAGAATTTATGCTTACCTGATAAATTTCTTTCTCTTGTGATGTATCGAGTCCACGCATTCATCCATACTTGTGGGATATTCTCCTTCCCAACAGAAAGTGGCAGAGAGAGCGCCCACAGCAGAGCTGTCTATATAGCTCTTCCCTTAGCTCCACCCCCCAGTCATTCGACCGAAGGTTAGGAAGAAAAAGGAGAAACTATAGTATGCAGTGGTGACTGAAGTTTTTTAAATAAAAATATACTACCTGTCTTAAATAGACAGGGCGGGCCGTGGACTCAATACATCACAAGAGAAAAAAATTTATCAGGTAAGAATAAATTCTGTTTTCTCTTGTAAGATGTATCGAGTCCACAGATTCATCCATACTTATGGGATACCAATACCAAAGCTTTAGGACACGGATGAAGGGAGGGACAAGACAGGTACCTTAAACGGAAGGCACCACTGCTTGTAGAACCTTTCTCCCAAAAATAGCCTCCGAAGAAGCAAAAGTATCGAATTTGTAAAATTTGGGAAAAGTATGAAGCGAAGACCAAGTCGCCGCCTTACAAATCTGTTCAACAGAAGCCTCATTTTTAAAAGCCCATGTGGAAGCCACTGCTCTAGTAGAATGAGCAGTAATTCTTTCAGGAGGCTGCTGGCAAGCAGTCTCATAAGCCAAACAGATGATGCTTTTCAGCCAAAAGGAATGAGAGGTAGCCGTAGCCTTTTGACCTCTCCGTTTACCAGAATAAACAACAATGAAGATGTTTGACGGAAATTTTTAGTTGCTTGTAAGTAGAACTTTAAAGCACAAACCACATCAAGATTGTGCAACAGGCGTTCCTTCTTTGATGAAGGATTAGGACACAGAGAAGGAACAACAATCTCCTCATTGATATTCCTATTAGAAACAACCTTAGGAAGAAATCCAGGCTTGGTACGCAAAACCACCTTATCAGCATGGAAAACAAGATAAGGTGAGTCACACTGTAAAGCAGATAACTCAAACTCTTCGAGCCGAAGAGATAGCTACTAAAAACAGAACTTTCAAAGATAAGAGCTTAATATCTATGGAATGCACAGGTTCAAACGGAACCCCTTGAAGAACTTTAAGAACTAAATTTAAACTCCATGGCATAGCAACAGGTTTAAACACAGGCTTGATTCTAAAGAAAGCCTGACAAAACGCCTGAACGTCTGGAACATCCGCCAGACGCTTGTGTAAAAGGATAGACAAAGCAGATATTTGTCCGTTTAAGGAACTAGCTGATAATCCCTTCTCCAATCCTTCTTGGAGAAAGGATAATAGCCTAGGAATCCTGATCTTACTCCATGAGTAACCCTTGGAATCACACCAGTAAAGATATTTACGCCATATCTTATGATAGATTTTTCTGGTGACAGGCTTTCGAGCCTGAATCAAGGTATCAATAACCGAATCAGAGAAACCACACTTTGCTAAAATCAAGCGTTCAATCTCCAAGCAGTCAGACGCAGAGAAAGTAGGTTTGGATGCTTGAATAGACCTTGAATAAGAAGGTCCTGCCTCAGCGGCAGAGTCCATGGTGGGACGGATGACATGTCCACCAGATCTGTATACCAAGTCCTGCGTGGCCATGTAGGTGCTATCAAAATCACTGAAGCTCTCTCCTGCTTGATTCTGGCAATCAGACGAGGAAGGAGAGGGAATGGTGGAAACACATAGGCCAGGTTGAAGGACCAGGGCACTGCTAGAGCATCTATGAACACTGCCTGGGGATAACTTGACCTGGACCCGTAACAAGGAAGTTTGGCGTTCTGACGAGACGCCATCAGATCCAATTCTGGTGTGCCCCATAGCTGAATCAGTTGGGAAAACCCCTCCAGATGGAGCTCCCACTCCCCCCGATGAAAAGTCTGACGACTTAGGAAATCCGCCTCCCAGTTCTCTACCCCTGGGATATGGATTGCTGAAAGATGGCAAGAGTGAGTCTCTGCCCATCGGATTATTTTGGAAACCTCTGTCATCGCTAGAGAACTCCTTGTTCCCCCTTGATGATTGATATCAGCTACAGTCGTGATGTTGTCCGACTGAAATCTGATGAATTTGGCCGCAGCCAGTTGAGGCCACGCCTGAAGCGCATTGAATATCGCTCTCAGTTCCAGAATGTTTATCGGGAGGAGAGAGTCTCCTCCTGAGACCATATCCCCTGTGCTTTCAGGGAGTTCCAGACTGCACCCCAGCCCAGTAGGTTGGCATCTGTCGTAACTATGACCCACTCTGGTCTGCGGAAACACATTACCCGAGACAGGTGAACCTGTGACAACTACCAGAGAAGAGAATCTCTGGTCTCTTGATCCAGAGCTATCTGAGGAGATAAATCTGCATAATCCCCATTTCACTGTGCGAGCATGCATAGTTGCAGTGGTCTGAGGTGTATTCGAGCAAATGGAACTATGTCCATTGCCGCTACCATTAGTCCGATTACCTCCATACACTGAGTCACTGACGGCCAAGGAATGGAATGAAGAGCTCGGCAGGTGGTTACGAGTTTTAATTTCCTGACCTCCGTCAGAAATATTTTCATTTCTACCGAGTCTATCAGAGTACCTAGGAAGGAAACTCTTGTGAGAGGGAAGAGAGAACTCTTTTTTATATTCACTTTCCACCCATGAGATCTCAAAAAAGCCAACACGATGTCCGTGTGAGACTTGGCTAGTTGGAAAGTTGACACTTGAATTAAGATGTCTAGATAAGGCGCCACTGCTATGCCCCGCGGTCTTAGAACCGCCAGAAGGGACCCTAGCACTTTTGTGAAAATTCTAGGAGCCTTGGCCAAGACGATGGGAAGGGCCACGAACTGGTAATGTCTGTCCAGAAAGGCGAACCTGAGAAATCGGTGATGACCTTTGTGAATAGGGATGTGCAGATATGCATCCTTTAAGTTCACGATGGTCATATATTGACCCTCCTGGATCAGTGGCAGAATAGTCCGAATAGTCTCCATCTTGAAAGACGGGACTCTGAGGAATTTGTTTAGGATCTTGAGATCCAAGAATGGTCTTTTTTGGGAACCACAAACAGGTTGGAGTAAAACCCTTGTCCCTGTTCCGCTCTAGGAACTGGGTGAATCACTCCCATGGTATGTAGGTCTTCTACACAGCGTAAGAACGCCTTTCTTTTTGTCTGGTTTGCAGACAATTGAGAAATGTGAAATCTCCCCCTTGGGGGGGAATCTTTGAAGTCCAGAAGATATCCCAGGGAAACAATTTCTAAAGCCCAGGAATCGTGAACATCTCTTGCCCAAGCCTGAGCGAAGAGAGTCTTCCCCCTACTAGATCCGGTCCCGGATCGGAGGCTACCCCTTCATGCTGTCTTGGAGGCAGCTGCAGGCTTCTTGGCCTGTTTACCCTTGTTCCAAGCCTGGTTAGGTCTCCAGACTGACTTGGATTGAGCAAAATTCCCCTCTTGCTTTGCAGCAGGGGAAGCTGAAGCGGGACCACTCTTGAAGTTTCGAAAAGAACGAAAATTAATTCTGTTTGGTCCTTATCTTATTTGTTTTATCCTGAGGGAGGGTATGGCCTTTCCCTCCAGTGATGTCTGAAATAATTTCCTTCAGTTCAGGCCTGAATAGGGTCTTTCCTTTGAAAGGGATGTTCAAAAGCTTTGATTTCTTTTGCATGATGTACTAAGTCCACGGATTCATCCTAACTTCCTGACAGGAAGTAGCAAAGAGAGCACCACAGCAGAGCTGTCTATATAACTCCCCCCTTAACTCCACACCCCAGTCACTCTCTTTGCTGGCTCTAAGCAGGAAGAGTAAAGAGAAGAGGTGTTAAACTGTTAGTTTTATTATATCTTCAATCAAGTGTTTGTTATTTTTAAATGGTACCGGTGTTGTACTATTTACTCTCAGGCAGGACATAGATGAAGATTTCTGCCTGGAGGATGATGATCTTAGCATCTGTAACTAAGGTCCACTGCTGTTCCCACAGAAGCTGAGGAGTACAGGAAAACTTCAGTGTGAGGAACGGTTTCTTGCTATACAGCAATGAGGTATGTTCAGTCATATTTTCTGCAGAGACTGTTTTAACTCAGAAAGGCTAACAGTTTCCCCATTAGGGGAAGGGTAAGCAGTAATCCTAGTGTTATCAGAGGTTTTTACTAGCTTGCATAAAGGGTTAATTTTTTGTTATGTGAATTTGGGACAAACATTTTTGAGTCTGGGAGTAACGTTTTCTGTTTTATGGGACATTTGCTTGAGGGTTCTTTGGGGTTGTTTCTAACCCACATGTCTTTCAGGAAGGCTTTGTTAGTTTTGTGTAGGCCCCAGCAACATCGAGTGAGGTGGGCGGGGCCTACATTTACAGGCAGCAAGCAACTTCTCCTGAGGTCCTGATAGTCTTCTGAGGGACTAATTGAAGCTTTAAACCCCATATTATCACTTCCTAAGGGCAGGTAGGGCCACAGCAGAGCTGTGGCAAGGTGCTTTAGGGTGTTTTAACCGGTTTTAGACATATTTCACTCCGTTTTTTTCATTTGGGGGTCTATTGCTTTTTTACTTGTGGTGCAATCCTTCTAAAGCTTAGTGGGTACACTGTTAAAATTTCAGAAAACTTGAAGCAATTTTAACCTGTTTTGCAGTTTGTGTATGCCTTTTTTCTCTTAAAGGTATAGTACCGTTTTTACAAACTGTGTTTTTTTCATTAAATAAATTGTTTTCAAAAGCTTGCTTGCTTTATTACTAGTCTGTTAAACATGTCTGACACTGAGGAAACTCATTGTTCAATTTGTTTACAAGCCATTGTGGAACCCCCTCTTAGAATGTGTTCCATTTGTACTGATATGACTATAAATTGCAAACAGCATATTTTGACTTATAAAAGTTTGGCATTAGATGATTCTCAGACAGAAGGAAATCAGGTTTTGACATCTAGTTCTCTCCAAGTGTCACAACCAGTAACGCCCGCACAAACGACGGCAAGTACTTCTAGTGCGTCTAATTCTTTCACCTTGCAAGATATGGCTTCAGTTATGAATACTACCCTCACAGAGGTTTTATCTAAGCTGCCTGGGTTGCAAGGGAAGCGCAGTAGCTCTGGGTTAAGAATAAATGCTGAGCCTTCTGACGCTTTAGTAGCCGTATCCAATATTCCCTCACAATGTTCTGAGATTTCTGATTCAGGAAAGATGTGCTCTCAGACAGATTCAGATATGACGGCATTTAAAGTTAAGCTAGAGCACCTCCGCTTATTGCTCAGGGAGGTTTTAGCTACTCTGGATGATTGTGACCCTATTGTAGTTCCAGAGAAATTGTGTAAAATGGACAAATATTTAGAGGTTCTTGTTTACACTGATGTGTTTCCGGTCCCTAAGAGGATTTCGGACATTGTTACTAAGGAGTGGGATAAACCAGGTATTCCGTTCTCTCCCCCTCCTGTTTTTAAGAAAATGTTTCCCATTTCTGACACCATAAATGACTCATGGCAGACGGTCCCTAAGGTGGAGGGAGCTATTTCTACCCTGGCTAAGCGTACAACTATACCTCTTGAAGACAGTTGTGCTTTCATTGATCCTATGGATAAAAAATTAGATAGTCTCCTAAAGAAAATTTTTGTTCATCAAGGTTTTCTTCTTCAACCTATAGCATGCATTGTTCCTGTAACCACTGCAGCTGCCTTTTGGTTTGAGGCTCTAGAAGAGGCTCTTCAGATGGAGACCCCACTAGATGATATTTTAGACAGAATTAAGGCTCTTAAATTGGCTAATTCTTTTATTACAGACGCCGCTTTTCATCTTGCTAAATTAGGGGCTAAGAATTCAGGTTTTGCCATTTTAGCGCGTAGAGAGTTATGGCTTAAGTCCTGGTCAGCTGATGTGTCATCTTAATCTAAGCTTTTGTCCATCCCTTTCAAAGGTAAGACCCTATTCGGGCCTGCATTGAAAGAGATCATTTCAGACATTACTGGAGGGAAGGGTCATACCCTCCCTCAGGATAAGTCAAATAAGACAAGGACCAAACAAAATAATTTTCGTTCCTTTCGAAGCTTCAAGAGTGGTCCCTCTACCTCTTCCCCTGCTGCAAAGCAAGAGGGGAACTTTACACAATCCAAGCCAACCTGGAGACCTAATGAGGCTTGGAACAAGGGTAAACAGGCCAAAAAGCCTGCTGCTGCCACTAAATCAGCATGAAGGGGTAGCCCCCGATCCGGGACCGGATCTAGTAGGGGGCAGACACTCTCTCTTTGCTCAGACCTGGGCAAGAGACGTTCAGGATTCCTGGGCAGCAGAAATTGTAACCCAGGGATACCTTCTAGATTTCAAGGATTCCCCTCCAAGGGGGAGGTTCCATCTTTCTCAATTGTCTGTAAACCCGACAAAAAGAGAGGCGTTCTTACGCTGTGTAGAAGACCTTTTTACCATGGGAGTGATCTGCCCAGTTCCAAAAGCAGAACAGGGGCAGGGATTCTACTCCAATCTGTTTACAGTTTCCAAAAAGGAGGGAACCTTCAGACCAATTCTGGATCTCAAGATCCTAAACCAATTCCTAAGAGTTCCATCTTTCAAGATGGAGACCATTCGGACTATCTTACCATTGATCCAGGAGGGTCAATATATGACCACCGTGGACTTAAAGGATGCGTATCTGCACTTTCCTATCGACAAAGATTATCGCCAGTTCCTCAGGTTCGCCTTTCTGGACAAGTATTATCAGTTTGTGGCTCTTCCTATCGGGTTGGCCACGGCGACGCAAATCTTCACAAAGGTGCTAGGGTCCCTTCTGACGGTTCTAAGGCCACGGGGCAAAGCAGTGGTGCCTTATCTAGATGACATTCTAATTCAAGCGTCATCCTTCCAACTAGCCAAGTCTCACACGGACTTAGTGTTGGCCTTTCTAAGGTCTCACGGGTGGAAAGTGAACGTAAAAAAAAAAGAGTTCTCTTTCTAGGGACTCTGATAGACTCAGTGGACATGAAAATATTTCTGACTGAGGTCAGGAAATCAAAGAACTTGTCCACCTGCCGAGCTCTTCATTCCATTCCTCGGCCGTCAGTGGCTCAGTGTATGGAGGTAATCGGACTAACAGTAGCGGCAATGGACATAGTTCCGTTTGCTCGCTTGCATCTCAGACCACTGCAACTATGCATGCTCAATCAGTGGAATGGGGATTATGTGGATTTATCTGCTCAGATAAATCTGGATCAAGAGACCAGAGACTCTTCTTTGGTGGTTGTCACAGGATCATCTGTCCCAGGGAATGTGTTTCCGCTGGCCAGAATGGGTTATAGTGACGACAGTCTTCTTGGCTGGGGTGCAGTCTGGAATTCCCTGAAAGCTCAGGGTTTGTGGACTTGGGAGGAGGTTCTTTTACCAATAAATATTCTGGAATTAAGAGCGTTATTTAATGCTCTCCAAGCATGGCCTCAGCTGGCTTCGGCCAGATTCATCAGGTTTCAGTCGGACAACATCACGACTGTGGCTTATATCAATCATCAGGGCGGAACAAAGAGTTCCTTAGCGATGATAGAGGTCTCAAGGATAAACCAATGGGCAGAGTCTCACTCTTGCCATCTGTCAACGATCTATATCCCAGGAGTAGAGAACTGGGAGGCAGATTTTCTAAGTCGTCAGACTTTTCATCCGGGGGAGTGGGAACTCCATCAGGAGGTGTTTGCTCAGCTGGTTCGGCTATGGGGCACACCAGAGTTTGATCTGATGGCGTCTCGTCAGAACGCCAAACTTCCTCTTTACGGCTCCAGGTCAAGGGATCCTCAGGCTGTACTGATAGATGCTCTAGCAGTACCCTGGTCGTTCAACCTGGCTTATGTGTTTCCACCTTTCCCTCTCCTTCCACGTCTGATTGCCAGAATCAAACAGGAGAGAGCATCTGTGATTTTGATAGCGCCTGCGTGGCCACGCAGGACTTGGTATGCAGACCAGGTGGACATGTCATCCCTTCTGCCATTGAGACAGGACCTTCTGATTCAAGGTCCATTCAAGCATCCAAATCTAATTTCTCTGCAACTGACTGCTTGGAGATTGAACGCTTGATTCTAACAAAGCGGGGGAGTCAGTCATAAATACCTTGAATCAGGCTCGAAAGCCTGTTAGCAGGAAAATGTATCATAAGATATGGCGTAAATATCTTTTTTGGTGTGAATCCAAAGGCTTCTCCTGGAGTAAAATCAGGATTCCTAGGATTTTGTCTTTTCTCCAAGAGGGATTGGATTATCAGCTAGTTCCCTAAAGGGACAGATATATGCTCTATCTATTTTGTTGCACAAGTGTATGGCAGATGTTCAGGCTTTTTGTCAGGCTTTAGTTAGAATTAAGCCTGTGTTTAAACCTATTGCTCTGCCATGGAGTCTAAATTTAGTTCTTAGAGTTCTTCAGGGGGTTCCGTTTGTACCCATGCATTCCATAGATATTAAGCTTTTATCTTGGAAAGTTTTGTTCCTAGTTGCTATCTCTTCAGCTTGAACAGTTTCTGAACTATCTGCATTACAATGTGACTCTCCTTATCTTGTGTTCCAACAACCTAAGGTTGTTACCAACAGGAATATCAATCAAGAAATTGTTGTTCCTTTTCTGTATCCTAATCCTTCTTGTAAGACGGAACGTCTGTTGCACAACTTGTACGTGGTTCGTGCTTTGAAATTTTATTTGCAGGCAACCAAAGATTTTCGTCAAACATCTCCTTTGTTTGTTGTCTATTCTGTAAAGCGTAGGGGTCAAAAGGCTACGGATACTTCTCTTTCCTTTTGGCTGAAAAGCATCATCCGTTTGGCTTATGAGACTGCTGAACAGCAGCCTCCTGAAAGGATTACAGCTCATTCTACTAGAGCGGTAGCCTCCACATGGGCTTTTAAAAATGATGCTTCTGTTGAACAGATTTGTAAGGCTGCGACTTGGTTTTATAAATTTTATACTTTTGCTTCTTTGGAGGCTATTTTTGGGAGAAAGGTTTTGCAAGCAGTGGTGCCTTCCGTTTAGGTTCCTGTCTTGTCCCTCCCTTCATCCGTGTCCTAAAGCTTTGGTATTGGTATCCCACAAGTTAGGATGAATCCATGGACTCAGTACATCATGCAAAAGAAAACAAAATTTATGCTTACCTGATAAATTTCTTTCTTTTGCGATGTACCGAGTCCACGGCCTGCCCTGTCTATTCAAGACAGATAGTATTTTTTTATTTAAACTTCAGTCACCTCTGCACCTTATAGTTTCTCCTTTTCTTCCTTGGCCTTCGGTCGAATGACTGGGGGGTGGAGTTAAGGGGGGAGCTATATAGACAGCTCTGCTGTGGTGCTCTCTTTGCTACTTCCTGTCAGGAAGGACAATATCCCACAAGTTAGGATGAATCCATGGACTCAGTACATCGCAAAATTTATCAGGTAAGCATAAATTTTGTTTTTGATGACACATCAGCTGACCAGGACTTAAGCCATAATGCTCTATGCGCTAAAATGGCAAAACCTGAATTTTTTTTGCCGCTAATTTAGCCAGTTGAAAAGCGGCATCTGTAATGAAAGAATTAGCCAGCTTAAGAGCCTTAATTCTATCCAGAATATCATCTAATGGGGTCTCCCCCTGAAGTGCCTTTTCCAGAGCCTCGAACCAAAAAGCAGCTGCAGTAGTTACAGGAACAATGCATGCAATAGGCTGGAGAAGAAAACCTTGATGAACAAAAATTTTCTTTAGGAGACCCTCTTATTTTTTATCCATAGGATCTTTGAAAGCACAACTGTCTTCAATAGGTATAGTTGTACGCTTAGCTAGTGTAGAAATAGCTACCTCCACCTTAGGAACCGTCTGCCACGAGTCCCGCATGGTGTCAGATATGGGAAACATTTTCTTAAAAGTAGGAGGGGTTGCGAACGGAATACCTGGTCTATCCCACTCCTTAGAAACAATATCCGCAATCCTCTTAGGGACCGGAAAAACATCAGTGTAAACCGGAACCTCTAAGTATTTGTCCATTTTACATAATTTCTCTGGAACCACAATAGGGTCACAATCATCCAGAGTCGCCAATACCTCCATGAGCAACAAGCGGAGGTATTCTAGCTTGAATTTAAAGGCCGTCATATCAGAGTCTGTCTGAGGGAGCGTCTTTCCTGAATCAGAAATCTCTCCCTCAGACAGCAAATCCTGTACCCCTAATTCAGAACATTGAGAGGGTATATCGGATACGGCTACTAAAGCGTCAGAAAGCTCAGCATTTGTTCTTAACCCAGAGCTATCACGCTTCCCTTGCAACCCAGGCAATTTAGATAAAACCTCTGTGAGGGTAGAATTCATAACTGCTGCCATGTCTTGTAAAGTAAATGAAGTAGACACACTAGACGGTACTTGGCTTCACTTGTGCGGGCGTTACTGGTTGTGACACTTTGGGAGAACTAGATGTCATAACCTTATTTCTTTCTGTCTGAGAATCCTCTAGCGCTACATTTTTAAGTGCTACAATATGCTCTTTAAAATTTATAGACATATCAGTACAAATGGAACACATTCTAAGAGGGGGTTCCACAATGGCTTCTAAACATATTGAACAAGGAGTTTCCTTGATGTCAGACATGTTTAACAGGCTAGTAATGAGACAAGCAAGCTTGGAAAACACTTTATTCAATGTAAAAAAAAAAAAATCAAAAAACGGTACTGTGCCTTTAAGAGATAAAACGATGTGCACGTTCTGCAAAACTGCTTAAAAATGCAACAAACTCTTCAATTTTTTTACAGTATATGTAGTAAGCCTTAGTAAGGTTGCCCCACTAGTAAAAGAAGAAATGAACCCCTTAAAAACGAAACTGGATTGACAAGTGTCAAAAAAACGGAAAATACACAGTCAGCGCCTTGCCACAGCTCTGCTTTGGCGCCTACCTGCCCTTAGGGGTTAAATAAAGCTTCGTTTTAGCCCCAAAATCGAGTCAGGACCCTCCTGTGTTACAGCTTGCTGTCCATTAATGATAAACAACTGCGTATCTAAGGCGCAAAATTAGGCCCCACCGTTGGGGGCCTAAAACAGCCATGTGGGATGTAAAAACCTCAAACTAAGCCAAATGAACCCTCTAAATAAAAGTTCTAAAAACGTTTTACCATATTTCTCAATAAAACGTTTGCTCTATTATATAAGTGTCAACCAGAAAGTAACTTAGCCCTTATGCAAGCTTGTAATACTACAATAAGTCTCTGATTACAGCTTACCCTTCCCCTCCTGGGGATACTGTCAGCCTTTTCTTGAAATATCCCAGTCTTGCTAGAAAAAAATGACTGAACATACCTCAGTGCAGCATAGCATGCAAACAGTTCCTCGACTGAAGTTTCCTGTACTCCTCAGCCTCTGTGGGAACAGCAGTGGATCTTAGTTACAAATGCTAAGATCATCATCCTCCAGGCAGAAATCTAAATCTTTTTTCTGCTTGAGAGTAAATAGTACACACCGGTACCATTTAAAATAAACTCTTGCTTGAAGAAAATAAAACTAGAGAAGTTAGATCACACTACGCTGGGAGAATGGATACACTTATAAGCCAATGGGTTAAATGGAGATTCCTCTAACTCCAAAAACAAGTAACTGACACAAACACAGTGGTGTTCAAAAAACAACACTATTCAGCCCTTGGCGCTGCCGAAACAGCCAAAATAAGTGAAAACCAAAAAATAAGTCACTTTAGTAAATTTAGCCAATTTATATTCCCATGGCTCTTTTCTTGCCTTTTGATCCGGGTCTCGATCTCATTGCAGCTCCAGACGGTTCTTACCTCCAGCTGACGTGGTTTCCAAATCTGATTGCCTCCCTGGGATCACCATTCTGACCTCTCATCCCAGCGATCCATTAGTTTTAAATGCATTTCTCATTTTATTTTTTGCATTGTTCTGTTTAGATTTTATTGTATAGGGACATTTTTACTGCTGCTACACTTATTTTTATTTTTATGCCTGATCAGCGCATTAGGGGACAAGATGTGTTAGATTATTTTATGAATTGTCTGTGATGTTTAATAAATTTGTATCCATTTTATGACTCATTTCTCCCGGTAAGTCTTTTTTACTATAGAAATACGTATCCTTTTTGGTCTTGGGAATATAAATTGGCTAAATTTACTAAAGTGACTTATTTTTTGGTTTTCACTTATTTTGGCTGTTTCGGCAGCGCCAAGGGCTGAATAGTGTTGTTTTTTGAACACCACTGTGTTTGTGTCAGAAAATAAAACTAACATTTTGTCACCACAATCACTTTACCCTTCCATATTGATTAGAGCCGGCAAAGAGAATGACTGGGGGGTGGAGTTAGGGGAGGAGCTATATAGACAGCTCTGCTGTGGGTGCTCTCTTTGCCACTTCCTGTTGGGAAGGAGAATATCCCACAAGTATTGGATGAATCCGTGGACTTGATACATTTTGCAAGAGAAATGTAAATTGGGTTGAACTCCAAAGGTACCACTAAGGCATCTATCAGCTCTGCTGAAGATCCCTGGACCGTGAACCGAATCTTGGTAGCTTGAAATTGAGTCTGGACACCATGAGGTCTCTCTCTGGCGTCACCCATCTGAAACAGATCTTTGCGAACACCTCGGGATGGAGAGACCATTCCCCTCGATGAAAGGATTGTCTGCTTCCCAGTTGTCCACGCCCGAAATGTGGATCGCTGAGAGCGAACAATTGTGGATCTCTGCCCATTTCAGGATCCAAGATACCTCCCTCATAGCTAGGGAGCTCCCGTCTCCCCCCACCCCTGGTTTATGTAAGCCGCCGAGGTGATGTTTTCCAACTGGAATCTGCCCTGTGCCATCCTGGCACCCCAAACAGCTCCCTATCATGATAGACTTGTGTCCGTGGTCACAATCTCCCAGGATGGTCTCAAGAAGGCTGCCCCCTGACACAGCTGTCCCGGACAGATCCACCTAGAGAGGGAGTCGCTGGGTCGTTTGTCCAGAGATATCTGTTGGGATAGATCTCCGTTCCATTGTCTCAACATGCACAACTGAAGAGGTATGAGATGGAACCTGGCAAATGGAATGACATCTAGAATGACATATATGCTGGATACCATGAGCCTTATCACCTCCATACACCTGGCCACAGATGTCCTTGAGGAAGACTGAAGGGCAAGACATCTGGATGCAATCTTGCAACGTCTCTGATCAGTCAAGAATATCTTCATGGCTGAAGAATCTATTATCGTACCCAGGAACTCCACCCTGTTGCTGGGGACCAGGAAACTCTAGTAGCACCCTGGGGAGCAATCGGAGATGAGTGTAGGAACGCACCTCGAGGGACGGGGAACCCTCTGAGATGGACTTTTCAGTTGTACTAAATATCTTATTCTTTTTAGATATTGCAATTTTATCAAAGCATGTGGAACAGAGTTGAGCATGCGGTTCGACTGGAACCTCCTCACAATAGACACAGTTAATAGATTTAGATAAGGAGGGAGTACACTCTAACATGTCAAAGTCCTCCATAGCTTGCCCTTTATTGCGGACTAGATATAATTTAAATGCCACCTTTCTATCACAATGGCCAGGGCACTCACCACCTCCTATGGCCTGGAACACAGAGAAACAGCTACGTCTCTTCCAAATGTCGATTAAGAAAGAGGAAATTAAAAAGGCCACATCCGATCACATGGAGTGCCATGCAGGAGCACCCCTGCACTAGAGAAAAACCTCACCAACAAGACCTGCATCAATCACTTGCTATGAAACTGAATGTTCACACACTGACAGAGCCTCATCTCACACATGACAGCATAAAATCACAATAAACAATATTATGCATAACATCCCCCCTGTTCAATAACCTCCTTTCGAGGATATTACCCTTGATTCTATTCAGATAAAGGAGACACACTGTGACCCTGTCTCCTTACGTTATAAGTATAAATTAAACCATCTTACCAGAATCAATGCTGTGAAACAGGAACACGGCCTTTCAAGTGTGATAGGGTGGTAGCATCGCTCCTGACATGGACTTGAGAGCAGAAAAGCAGGCAGCGAAAATCGTCAACGCTGATTGCTTATGGAGCTGTTAATCTGAGTCGAGATGGGTTTGCAGAAAGACTCTCTCTGCATCTCCGGACTTTAACATTCATCCATGCTCTCACTGAAAGGCTGACAGGATACTAACAACTCCAGTCCCATTTCGAAGAGTACTACCCTCCATAAGAGAATACCCCGAATCTTCCGACACTTCTCTGCCAACCTCCAGTGACAAAAGGCAAAGAATGGCTGGGGGATGAGGGGAGTGGGGGAGGTATTTAAGCCTTTGGCTGGGGTGTCTTTGCCTCCTCCTGGTGGCCAGGTTCTTTATTCCCACAAGCAGTGGACTCTCCTCCCATTAAGAAGGAAATCCCTATTAAATTAAATGTAGTCTGCAAAACAGCTTTATCTTGATGAAAAATCAGATAAGGAGACTCACATGAGACCAGACAATTCAGAAACTCTTCTAGCAGAAGAGACGGCCAAAACAAACAACACTTTCCAGTAGTAATTTAATGTTTAATCTATGCATCGGCTCAAAAGAAGAGCCTGTAAAACTTTCAATACTAGGTTAAGGCAAAGGTAAATAGGCTAAGGTAAATAGGCAAAAGAACAACAGGTTTAATCCGAATTAAAGCCTGAACAAAACTATGAACATCAGGAAGTTTTTCAATCTTCCTATGAAATACAGAAAGAGCAGAGATTCATGGGGCTTTATCTATATTATTATTATCGGTTATTTGTAGAGCGCCAACAGATTCCGCAGCGCTAATTAATATAACCAAGTTGGTTATGCAAAACTGGGAAATGGCTAATAAAGGAATTATCTATCTTTTTAAATAATCGTTTTTGAGTAGACTGTCCCTTTAAACAAATTAATTAAAACATGTTCCTGTTGATATATATAAGCCCAAAATAGGTACATGACAAAGTAATCCAAACTTAGCAGTCAGTTATTTAGAATTCTCAGAATAAGGTTTCAGCAATATAAAGCGCCAGACTTTGTCATTTTATTTAGCTTCTTCAGAGTTAAAATAAATAAGCTCACAAAGTCTAACATTCTTCTTTTTTAGATTTAACAATCAATAACCTACCAAAGGGTATGCTCCTGAATTAATAATAACATTGAAGAAAAAGTACAATATTTTTTCCATTTTTTTCCAGTATATATTGACTGTTTTGTAGTAGGAATAAAGTGTATTTTTTCTGCTCAAGATGAGGAAGATAAGTTGCCTTTGTTTAAAAAGCTTTTGTGCTGCAATGTATTACCACAACTTAACAGTTCTCTGATGAAGCATGAATCATCACAACTTAGCATACCAATGATCTGGCACACGCTCACTTTTCAATTAAATCCAGCTATGAAAAAAAAAACTAATTGACACTATGAATTCTAAATAATTGGATCTTAATTTCATTTGTTAAAATCTTACACATTCATCTTCTGGTTTACAGAACAATCCCTTAATGATTAGTTATTTGTACTAAAATGATAACCTCAAATGCCTGCAAATATTACACAATTATTTGTAATTAGAGAATTAGAGGTTTAAAACAAGCAAATTTTGATGCATGTAACAATACTATATAGATATACAGTCACATGCAGGCTTTTGTCTTTGTTAATAGAGATAGCTGAAGTTTTTGGTGACTGAATATTTATGACTATATCAAAGACCTAAGGAAGTGTTTTTTGTTTTTAAACATCCATAGCTATTACCCTTGAAGCAAAACAAGAACCAATTACAAAACATTTCATATGTGTACAATAAATCAAAAAATGGAATCCACCAGATCTTATTCTGAACCCACAAATCAGTATAATAAAGAATACAGTTTGTCCCAACAGAAGACCAACACTTGATTCACCATGAATAGAAGCAACAGACTTAAACTATTAAAGTGTCAAATGCAGCATGCAATTTAAAACAACTTTCCAATTTACTTCTATTATCCAATTTGCTTTGTACTCTTACATTCTTTGTTTAAGAGTAGGCTCAGGAGAAATAATTGGGGTGCCAAACCGGATTTACCGCACGGCTATTGGCTAAGAGGTGGAAACGTCACTTTTTAGCAATACAGCAATCTACCGTAAATAAAGGAGCATTTTTTGCAGCAAGTATGTTGTACTTCATGAATGAAAGTCCCCTTTATTTGTTTCAATAGCCAATCCTCGTGTTTCACAAAAGCTAGGGTTGACTTTCATTTTAAGCTAAATCTCTCCAAAACAAAGCTCCTTGTCCCTTTTCCAAAATTGCTATCCCACATCATTTTATAATTGTAAAACTAAATTTATGCTTACCTGATAAATTACTTTCTTGTACGATATGAGTCCAAGGATTTCATCCTTACTTGTGGGATTTTAACCTCCTGCTAACAGGAAGTGGCAAAGAGCACCACAGCAGAGCTGTACACATAGCCCCTCCCTTACCCTCCACCTCCAGTCATTCGGCCGAAGGTTATAGGAAAAGAAAAGGAAAGGCTAAAAAGGTGCAGAGGTGACTGAAGTTTACAAAAAATATAAAGAAAAACGGTCTTAAAAAGAACAGGGTGGGCCGTGAAAAGCGGCATCAGTAATAAAAGAATTAGCTAGCTTGAGAACCTTAATTCTATCTAAGATGTCATGTATTTCTTATCCATAGGGTCTTTGAAAGCACAACTATCCTCAATGGGTATAGTAGTAGGCTTAGCTAGGGTAGATATAGCTCCCTCTACCTTAGGGACCGTTTGCCATGAGACCCGAATGGTATCTGATATGGGAAACATTTTCTTAGAGGGGGAGAAAACGGTATACCTGGTCTATCCCATTCCTTTCTAATAATTTCCGAAATTCTCTTAGGAACCAGAAAAACATCAGTATAAGTAGGTACTTCCAAGTATTTATCCATTTTACACAATTTCTCTGGAGAAATCACAATAGGGTCACAATCATCCATAGTCGCTAAAACCTCCCTAAGTAACAGGCGGAAGTGTTCAAGCTTAAATTTAAATGACATAGCATCTGAATCTGACTGAGGTAAAACATTCCCTGAATCAGAAATATCACCCTCAGACAGTAATTCCCTGATCCCCAACTCAGAGCATTGTGAGGGAACATCGAATATAGCTAATAAAGCATAAGAGGAATCAGTATTTACATTAATACCTGACCTACTGCATTTACCCTGCAATACTGGTAATTTAGACAATACCTCTGTAAGGGTAGTTGACATAACTGCAGCCATCTCCTGCAGAGTAAAGGAATTAGACGCACTAGAAGTACTTGGCATCGCTTGCGTGGGCGTTAAAGGTTGTGACACTTGGGGAGAATTGGATGGCATATCCTGATTCTCTTCAGACTGAGAATCATCCTTAGGCACACTTTCTTTATTTAAATATGCTTTTTACATTGTAAGGCCCTTTCAGTACAAGAGTTACACAATGTTAGAGGGGGTTGCACAATAGCTTCTAAACACATAGAACAATGAGAAACCTCAATGTCAGACATGTTGAACAGACTAGTAATACCACAAAAGTTGTTTAAACACTTATTTATTGCATAAAATAAACATTTGAAAATACGTGTACTGTGCCTTTAACCCCTTAACGACCAAGGACGTACGCCACACGTCCTCAAAAAATGCAGTTAATGACCGAGGACGTGTGGCGTACGTCCTTGGTCTGGAAAGCAGCTGGAAGCGATCCTGCTCGCTTCCAGCTGCTTTCCGGTTATTGCAGTGATGCCTCGATATGGAGGCATCCTGCAATAACCCCCCTTGGCCATCCGATGCAGAGAGAGCCACTCTGTGGCCCTCTCTGCACCGGACATCGATGGCCGGTATCGTTGGTGGGTGGGAGCCGACTTGGGAGGCGGGTGGGCGGCCATCGGTGAGATCTGGAAGGTGGAGGGGGCGGGATCGGGGGCGGAGCCTTCGGGGGCGCGCGCGCGTGCACGGGGGGTGGCGGGCGTGCACGGGGCGGGAGCGGGTGGGAACCGCTACACTACAGAAAAAAATTTAAAAGTAAAATGTCAAATAAAATTAAATACTTATTTTTTCCAAAGCATCTAAGGGATCTGGAAGGGGTGGGGGGTTGGTATTGGGGGGAAGCTACACTACAGAAAAGGGACATTTTTTTAATAAAAAAAAGCATATTATTCACTAAAATGGGTACTGGCAGACAGCTGCCAGTACCCAAGATGGCGCACATTAAGTCAGAGGGGGAGGGTTAGAGAGCTGTTTGGTGGGGGATCAGTGAGGTTGGGGGCTAAGGGGGATCCTACACAGAAGCATATGTAAATATGCAAAAAAAAGACAAAAAGGCCCAAATTTTCCTTTTATTTTAGTACTGGCAGAGTTTCTGCCAGTACTTAAGATGGCGGGGACATTTGTGGGGTAGGGGAGGGAAGAGAGATGTTTGGGAGGGATCAGGGGGTCTGATGTTTCAGGTGGGAGGCTGATCTTTACACTAAAGCTAAAATTAACCCTGCAAGCTCCCTAATTAACCCCTTCACTGCTAGCCATAATACACGTGTGATGCGCAGCGCCATTTAGCAGCATTCTAATTACCAAAAAGCAACGCCAAAGTCATATATGTCTGCTATTTCTTAACAAAGGGGATCCCAGAGAAGCATTTACAACCATTTGTGCCATAATTGCACAAGCTGTTTGTAAATGATTTCAGTGAGAAACCTAAAATTGTGAAAAATTTAACGTTTTTTTTTTAATTTGATCGCATTTTGTGGTGAAATGGTGGCATGAAATATACCAAAATGGGCCTAGATCAATACTTGGGGTTGTCTACTACACTACACTAAAGCTAAAATTAACCCTAGAAGCTCCCTACATGCTCCCTAATTAACCCCTTCACTGCTGGGCATAATACACATGTGGTGCGCAGTGGCATTTAGCGGCCTTCTAATTACCAAAAAGCAATGCCAAAGCCATATATGTCTAATATTTCTGAACAAAGGGGATCCCAGAGAAGAATTTACAACCATTTATGCCATAATTGCACAAGCAGTTTGTAAATAATTTCAGTGAGAAACTGAAAGTTTGTGAAAAAAATTGTGAAAAAGTGAACGATTTTTTGTATTTGATCGCATTTGGTGGTGAAATGGTGGCATGAAATATACCAAAATGGGCCTAGATCAATACTTTGGGATGTCTTCTAAAAAAAAATATATACATGTCAATGGATATTCAGGGATTCCTGAAAGATATCAGTGTCCCAATGTAACTAGCGCAAATTTTGAAAAAAAATGGTTTGAAAATAGCAAAGTGCTACTTGTATTTATGGCCCTATAAGTTACAAAAAAAGCAAAGAACATGTTAACATTTGGTATTTCTAAACTCAGGACAAAATTTAGAAACTATTTAGCATGGGTGTTTTTTGGTGGTTGTAAATATGTAACAGATTTTGGGGTTCAAAGTTAGAAAAAGTGTGTTTTTTTCCATTTTTCCTCATATTTTATATTTTTTTTATAGTAAATGATAAGATATGATGAAAATAATGGTATTTTTAGAAAGTCCATTTAATAGTGAGAAAAATGGTATATAATATGTGTGGGTACAGTAAATGAGGAAGAGGAAAATTTCAGCTAAACACAAACACCGCAGAAATGTAAAAATAGCCTTGGTCCCAAACGGACAGAAAATGGAAAAGTGCTCTGGTCACTAAGGGGTTAAGAAAAGAAAAAGTGAACAATTTTTCCAAAATGCTCAATTGACGTTAAATTAACCCCAAATTTAACTAAAAATCGTTGGTTAATCCAAACATTACTGCACCCAGAAGCAAGGGCAGAAATAAGGCTTTAAAGTACTTATATCAACAACTAGTCAAAAGATAGATAAAAATACCCTCTGCACCTCACCACAGCTCTGCTGTGGCGCCTACCTGCCCCCAGGGTACTTCGAAACAAGTTTCCAACCCTTCAGACCAGCTACACAGTCCTGGAGCCACCGGAGCTACTGCTTGCTGCTGCTTAGCCTGAAGGAAATGCGCATCTGAGCGCGCGGAAATAAGCCCCGCCCCTTACGGTCAATGCCGGAGAAGGCCCAAACACAACCGCATGGGAATGCGGTTTTGCACCAAAGTAAATGTACACACACAATACAACCCCTCAAACAAAAATAAACAAGTTTTAGATGCCAATAATAAAAAAACGTAATATATTGTTTTTACATTGTCTCCCATGTCACATCCCAATAAAGTTAACCAATAATAACTAAAATATAGGGACTCCAGTAATACCCCTCTTTTATAAATTAGGATTACTGCTTGCAACATTCCCTACAGGGAAATAATGCCAGCCAGTTCTGATACACCAAGTCTCCTCAGAAAATAAGGATGCACATACCATAATGCTGCTTGTAGCATGAAACCGGTCTCCACACTGAAGATGTCTCATGGTTACCTTCAGAAGTCTTGTGGGAACCAGCATGGATATTAGTTACAACTGCTAAGATTATCAATCTCAGGGCAGAAATCTTCTTCCGTATCCCCCTGAGGAAAATAGTACGCACTGGTACCATTTAAAATAAAAAACTTCTTGATTGAAGAAACTAAAACTAACACCTCACTTTACCATGTCTTCCTAGTAAAACACAGGCAAAGAGAATGACTGGGGGTAGAGGGGAAGGGAGGGGCTATGTGTACAGCTCTGCTGTGGTGCTCTTTGCCACTTCCTGTTAGCAGGAGATTAATATCCCACAAGGATGAAATCTGTGGACTCGTCATATCTTTGTAAAAGAAATATCATTACCCCAACCCCTTTCTTTCACTCTCCGCATCGCGTTTTTGTCTCATGTGAAAACGAGCAAAGGGAATCGCGTCCGATGCTGCAGTCATGAGACCTAAAACTTCAATGCACATAGCCACTGAAGTGAATGACTGAGACTGAAGGTGCCGACAGGCTGCAACTAATTTTAAACGTCTCTTGTCTGTAAGAGTCAGAGTCATGGACACTGAATCTATCTGAAAGCCTAAAAAGGTAACACTTGTCTGAGGAATCAAGAAACTTTTTGGTAAATTGATCCTCCACCCATGTTTTCGAAGAAACACCACAAGTTGATTTGTGTGAGATTCTGCAGAACGTAAAGACTGAGTGAGTACCAAGATATCGTCCAAATAATGAAACACTGCAATACACTGCTCTTTGATTACAGAGAGTAGGGCACCCAGAACCTTTGAAAAGATTCTTGGAGCTGTTGCTAGGCCAAATGGAAGAGCAACAAATTGGTAATGCTTGTCTAGAAAAGAGAATCTCAGGAACTGATAGTGTTCTGGATGAATCGGAATATGAAGGTATGCATCCTGCAAGTCTATTGTGGACATATAATGTCTTCCTTGCTGAACAAAAGGCAGAATAGTCACCATCTTGAAAGTTGGTACTCTTACATAACGATTCAAAATTTTCAGATCCAGAACTGGTCTGAATGAATATCCCTTCTTTGGGACAATGAATAGATTTGAATAAAACCCCAGACCTTGTTCCTGAAAAGGAACTGCCATGATTACCCCTGAAACCTCAAAGTCTGAAACATACTTCAGGAAAGCCTGAGCTTTTACCGGATTTACTGGGATGCGCAAGAGAAAAAAAATCTTCTCACAGGAGGTCTTACTCTGAATCCTATTCGGTACTCCTGAGAGACAATGCTCTGAATCCATTGATTTTGGACAGAATTTATCAAAAAATCCTTGAAAAACCTTTATCTGTCCCCTACCAGCTGAGCTGGAATGAGGGCCGCACCTTCATGCGGACTTAGGGGCTGACTTTGGTTTCTTAAATGGCTTGGATTTATTCAAATTTGAGGGAGGCTTACAATTGGAAACAGATTCCTTGGGGGAAGGATTAGGTTTTTGTTCCTTATTTTGACGAAAGGAACAAAAACGATTAGAAGGCTTAGATTTACCCTTAGGTTTTTTTATCCTGAGGCAAAAAAACTCCCTTTCCCCCAGTGACAGTTGAAATAATAGAATCCAACTGAGAACCAAATAAATTATTACCTTGGAAAGAAAGAGATAATAATTTAGACTTAGATGTCATATCATCATTCCAAGATTTAAGCCACAAAGCTCTTCTAGCTAAAATAGCTAAAGACATGGATCTAACATCAGTTTTGATAATATCAAAAATAGCATGACAAATAAAATTATTAGCATGTTGCAGTAAGCGAACAATGCTAGATAAGTCAGAATCCAATTCTTGTTGCGCTAAATTCTCCAACCAAAAAGTTGATACAGCTGCAACATCAGCCAAAGAAGATGACCTGAATATAAATAGGCTTTCCTTAGATAAGATTCAAGTTTCCTATCTAAAGGATCTTTAAAGGAAGTACTATCTTCCATAGGAATAGTGGTACGTTTAGCAATAGTAGAGATAGCCCCATCAACTTTGGGGATCTTTTCCCAAAAACATTTATGCTTACCTGATAAATTTATTTCTCTTGTGATCTATCGAGTCCACGGATTCATCCTTACTTGTGGGATATTCTCCTCCCCAACAGGAAGTGGCAGAGAGAGCACCCACAGCAGAGCTGCCTATATAGCTCCCCCCTTAGATCCACCCCCCCAGTCATTCGACCGAAGGCTAGGGAGAAAAAGGAGAAACTATAGGGTGCAGTGGTGACTGAAAGTTTAAAAATAAAAATATATATGCCTGTCTTAATTAACAGGGCGGGCCGTGGACTTGATACATCACAAGAGAAATAAATTTATCAGGTAAGAATAAAATAAATGTTTTCTCTTGTAAGATGTATCGAGTCCACGGATTCAACCTTACTTGTGGGATACCAATACCAAAGCTTTAGGACACGGATGAAGGGAGTGACAAGACAGGTACCTTAAACGGAAGGCACCACTGCCTGTAAAACCTTTCTCCCAAAAATAGCCTCGAAGAAGCAAAAGTATCAAATTTGTAAAATTTGGAAAAAGTATGAAACGAAGACCAAGTCGCCGCCTTACAAATCTGTTCAACAGAAGCCTCATTTTTAAAAGCCATGTGGAAGCCACAGCTCTAGTAGAATCAGCAGTAATTCTTTCAGGAGACTGTTGGCCAGCAGTCTCAAAAGCCAAACGGATGATGCTTTTCAGCCAAAAGGAAAGAGAGGTAGCCATAGCCTTCTGACCTCTCCGCTTGCCAGAATAAAAAACAAACAATGAAGATGTTTGACGGAAATCTTTAGTTGCTTGTAAGTAGAACTTTAAAGCACGAACCACGTCAAGATTGTGCAACAGACGTTCCTTCTTTGAAGAAGGATTAGGACACAGTGAAGGAACAACAATCTCTTGATTGATATTCTTATAAGAAACAACCTTAGGAAGAAACCCAGGTTTAATATGCAAAATTACCTTATCTGCATAAATAAGATAAGGGGAATCACACTGTAAAGCAAATAGCTCAGAAACTCTTCGAGCCGAAGAGATAGCTACTAAAAACAAAACTTTCCAAGATAGAAGCTTAATATCCATGGAATGCATAGGTTCAAACGGAACCCCTTGAAAAACTTTAAAAACTAAAATTAGGCTCCATGGCGGAGCAACAGGTTTAAATACAGGCTTGATTCTGACCAAAGCCTGACTAAATGCTCTAACGTCTGGGACATCTGCCAGACGTTTGTGTAGAAGTATAGACAAAGCAGATATTTGTCCTTATAAGGAACTATCTGATAATCCCTTCTCCAAAACTTCTTGGAGAAAAGACAATATTCTAGGAATCCTAATCTTACTCCACGAGTAACCTTTGGATTCACACCAATAAAGATATTTGTGCCAAATCTTATGATAGATCTTCCTGGTGACAGTCTTTCTAGCCTGAATCAGGGTATCAATGACTGACTCAGAGAAACCACGCTTTGATAGAATCAGGCGTTCAATCTCCAAGCAGTCAGACGCAGAGAAATTAGATTTGGATGCGTGAACAGACCTTGGATTAGAAGGTCCTGCCTCATTGGCAGAGTCCATGGTAGAACCGAGGACATGTCCACTAGGTCTGTATACCAAGTGCTGCGTGGCCACGCAGGTGCTATCAGAATGACCGAAGCTCTCTCCTGCTTTATTCTGGCAACCAGACATAGAAGGAGAGGAAATACATAGGCCAGAATGAAGGACCAAGGCACTGCTAGAGCATCTATCAGTACCGCCTTGGGATCCCGGGACCTGGACCCGTAACAAAAAAGTTTGGCATTCTGACGGGATGCCATCAGATCCAATTCTGGTATGCCCCATAGCTGAATCAGCTGGGAAAATACCTCCGGATGGAGCTCCCACTCCCCCAGATGAAAAGTCTAATGACTTAGGAAATCCGCCTCCCAGTTCTCTACTCCTGGGATGTGGATTGCTGAGAGATGGCAGGAGTGATCCTCTGCCCATCAGATTATTTTGGTTACCTCCATCATCGCTAGAGAACTCCTTGTTCCTCCTTGATGATTGATATAAGCTACAGTTGCGATGTTGTCCAATTGAAACCGGATGAATTTGGCCGCAGCAAGCTGAGGCCACGCCTGAAGCGCATTGAATATCGCTCTCAGTTCTAGAAAATTTATCGGGAGAAGAGATTCCTCCAGAGACCATAAACCCTGTGCTTTCAGGGAGTTCCAGACTGCATCCCAGCCTAGCAGGCTGGTATCTCTGTCGTTACAATGAGCCACTCCGGCCTGCGGAAACACATTCCCTGAGACAGGTGGTCCTGAGACAACCACCAGAGAAGAGAATCTCTGGTCCCCTGGTCCAGATGAAGTTGAGGAGACAAATCTGCATAATCCCCATTCCACTGTTTGAGCATGCATAGATGTAGTGGTCTGAGGTGTAGGCGGGCAAAAGGAACTATGTCCATTGCCGCTACCATGAGTCGGATTACCTCCATATACTGAGCCACTGATGGCCGAGGAATGGAATGAATAGCTCGACAAGTGGTTAAGAGTTTTGATTTTCTGACCTCCGTCAGAAATATTTTCATTTCTACCGAATCTATCAGAGTCCCTAGAAAGGAAACTCTTGTAAGAGGGAAGAGAGAACTCGTATGTTCACCGTCCACCCGTGAGATCTCAGAAAAGCCAACACAATGTCCGTGTGAGACTTGGATAGCTAGAAAGTTGACGCCTGAAATAAGATGTCGTCTAGATAAGGCGCCACTGCTATGCCCCGTGGTCGTAGAACCGCCAGAAGGGACCCTAGCATCCTTGTGAAAATTCTGTGAATAGGGATGTGTAGATACGCATCCTTTAAGTCCACGGTGGTCATATATTGACCCTCCTGGATCAGAGGTAGAATAGACCGAATAGTCTCCATCTTGAATGATGGAACTTTGAGGAACTTATTTAGAATGTTGAGATCCAAGATTGATCTGAAAGTTCCCTCTTTTTTGGAAACCACAAACAGGTTTGAGTAAAAACCTAGCCCCTGTTCCTCTTTTGGGACTGGGCGGATCACCCCCATGGTATGAAGGTCTTCTACACAGCGTAAGAACGCCTCTCTCTTTGTCTGTTTACAAACAATCGAGAAATGTGAAAAGTCCCCATTGGAAGAGAGCCTTTGAATTCCAGAAAATATCCCTGGGACACAATTTCTAAAACCCAGGGATCGTGAACATCTCTTGCCCAAGCCTGAGCGAAGAGAGAGAGAGAGTCTGCCCCATACTAGATCCGGCCCTGGATCGGGGGCTACCCCTTCATGCTGTCTTAGATGCAGCTGCAGGCTTCTTGGCCTGTTTACCCTTGATTAGGTCTCCAGACTGACTTGGATTGGGCAAAATTCCCCTCTTGCTATGCAGCAGAGGAAGCTGAAGCGGGACCACTCTTGAAATTCCAAAAGGAACGAAAATTATTTTGTTTGGTCCTCATCTTATTTGATCTATCCTGAGGGAGGGCATGACCTTTCCCTCCAGTGATGTCTGAAATAATCTATTTCAGTTCAGGCCCGAATAGGGTCTTTCCTTTGAAAGGGATGTTCAAAAGTTTAGTTTTAGATGACACATCAGCAGACCAGGATTTAAGCCACAACGCCCTGCGTGCTAAAATGGCAAAACCTGAATTCTTTGCCGCTAATTTAGCCAGTTGAAAGCGGCATCTGTAATAAAAGAATTAGCCAATTTAAGGGTATTAATTCTGTCCAAAGTTTCTTCTAATGGAGTCTCCATCTGAAGAGCCTCTTCTAGAGCCTCAAACCAGAAAGCAGCTGCAGTAGTTGCAGGAACAATGCACGCAATAGGTTGAAGAAGAAAACCTTGATGAACAAAAATTTTCTTCAGGAGACCCTCTAATTTTTTATCCACAGGATCTTTGAAAGCACAACTGACTTCAATAGGCATAGTTGTATGCTTAGCAAGAGTAGAAATAGCTCCCTCCACCTTAGGAACTGTCTGCCACGAGTCCCGCATGATGTCAGATATGGGAAACATTTTCTTAAAAACAGGAGGGGGAATGAACGGAATACCTGGTCTATCCCACTCCTTAGCAATAATATTCACAATCCTCTTAGGGACTGGAAAAACATCAGTGTAAACAGGAACCTCTAAGTATTTATCCATCTTACACAATTTCACTGGGACCACTATAGGGTCACAATCATCTAGAGCCGCTAATACCTCCCTGAGCAATAAGCGGAGGTGTTCAAGCTTAAATTTAAAGGCCGTCATATCAGAATCTGTCTGAGGAAGCGTCTTTCCTGAATCAGAAATTTCTCCCTCAGATAACAAATCTCAGACTGCTCAGCATTTTTCCTTAACCCAGAGCTGTCCCGCTTTCCTTGAAAACCAGGCAGTCAGGATAAAACCTCTGTGAGGGTTGTATTCATAACTGTGGCCATGTCTTGTAAAATAAATGAATTCGACGCACTAGAGGTACTTGGCTTCACTTGTGCGGGCGTTACTGGTTGTGACACTTGGGGAGAACTAGATGCTAAACCCTCATTTACTTCTGACTGAGAATCATCTATTGTTCTATTTTTAAGTGCTAATATATGTTCTTTATAGTTTATAGACATATCAGTACAATTGGGACACATTCTAAGAGGGGGGTACCACAATGGCTTCCAAACATATTGAACACGGTACTGTGCCTTTAAAAGAAAAAAAGCTGCACACATTCTGCAAAATAGTGTAAAAAAGCAGTAAACATAACAAAATGTTTAAAGTAGTATCATATAGCCTTAGTAACTTTGCACAGCTATGCAAATAAACAATTAACCCCTTAATGGCAAAACCGGATTGAAAAAACATCAAAACCAGTAAAAAAGACTCTGCATTTTGCCACAGTTCTGTTGTGGCTCCTACCTGCCCTTCAGAACAATTTGTGGGGGGAAAAAACTTCTTTTACAGCCCTCAAACACAGCAGGAACCTCTGGAGAAGCAGTTAGTTGTGCAGTTTCTTTTCCTCTGAGACTTCTGAGGCGTGAAAATAGGCCCCTCCCGCCTCACTCAATGTTTTGAGGCCTAACAAACAAACACTAGAGTGTCTCTAAATTAACCATGTGGGTTAGAAAACTCAAAAACAAGCCACAATGACCCCTTTAGTCCCTTCAAAAAAACGTTATAACTGCATCATTCACTGAATAAACAAAAACGTTTTTCCCAAACAGTGTCACCAGTAACTAATGAGCCCTTCATGCAAGCTGAAATTCCTATCCAAGTGTTTGAATACAGCTTACCCTTCCCTCATGGGGATATTACCAGCCTTTTCTAGAAATAACATAGTCTGTCTAGAAAAAAATAGACTGAACATACCTTAATGCAGTTTAGCCTGCACACTGTTCCCTCAACTGAAGTTTTCCTGTACTCTTCAGCCCTTGTGAGAAAAGCAGTGGATCTTAGTTACAAAGTGCTAAGATCATCATCCTCCTTGCAGAAATCTTCATCCCTTTTCTGCCAGAGAGTAAATAGTACACACCGGTACCATTTAAAAATAACAAACTTTTGCTTGAGAAAAAACAGAATTTATGTTTACCTGATAAATTACTTTCTCCAACGGTGTGTCCGGTCCACGGCGTCATCCTTACTTGTGGGATATTCTCTTCCCCAACAGGAAATGGCAAAGAGCCCAGCAAAGCTGGTCACATGATCCCTCCTAGGCTCCGCCTACCCCAGTCATTCGACCGACGTTAAGGAGGAATATTTGCATAGGAGAAACCATATGTTACCGTGGTGACTGTAGTTAAAGAAAATAAATGATCAGACCTGATTAAAAAAACCAGGGCGGGCCGTGGACCGGACACACCGTTGGAGAAAGTAATTTATCAGGTAAACATAAATTCTGTTTTCTCCAACATAGGTGTGTCCGGTCCACGGCGTCATCCTTACTTGTGGGAACCAATACCAAAGCTTTAGGACACGGATGAAGGGAGGGAACAAATCAGGTCACCTAAATGGAAGGCACCACGGCTTGCAAAACCTTTCTCCCAAAAATAGCCTCAGAAGAAGCAAAAGTATCAAATTTGTAAAATTTAGAAAAAGTGTGCAGTGAAGACCAAGTCGCTGCCTTACATATCTGATCAACAGAAGCCTCGTTCTTGAAGGCCCATGTGGAAGCCACAGCCCTAGTGGAGTGAGCTGTGATTCTTTCAGGAGGCTGCCGTCCGGCAGTCTCATAAGCCAATCGGATAATGCTTTTAATCCAGAAGGAGAGAGAGGTAGAAGTTGCTTTTTGACCTCTCCGTTTACCAGAATAAACAACAAACAAAGACAAGTTTGTCTGAAATCCTTAGTAGCTGCTAAGTAAAATTTGAGAGCACGAACTACATCCAAGTTGTGCAACAAACGTTCCTTCTGTGAAACTGGATTAGGACACAAAGAAGGCACAACTATCTCCTGGTTAATGTTTTTGTTAGAAACAACTTTTGGAAGAAAACCAGGTTTAGTACGCAAAACCACCTTATCTGCATGGAACACCAGATAAGGAGAAGAACACTGCAGAGCAGATAATTCTGAAACTCTTCTAGCAGAAGAAATTGCAACCAAAAACAAAACTTTCCAAGATAATAACTTAATATCAACGGAATGTAAGGGTTCAAACGGAACCCCCTGAAGAACTGAAAGAACTAGGTTGAGACTCCAAGGAGGAGTCAAAATTTTGTAAACAGGCTTGATTCTAACCAGAGCCTGAACAAAGGCTAGAACATCTGGCACAGCTGCCAGCTTTTTGTGAAGTAACACAGACAAGGCAGAAATCTGTCCCATCAAGGAACTTGCAGATAATCCTTTTTCCAATCCTTCTCGAAGGAAGGATAGACTCTTAGGAATCTTAACCTTGTCCCAAGGGAATCCTGCAGATTCACACCAACAGATATACCAAATTATGTGGTAATTTTTCTGGTTACAGGCTTTCAGGCCTGAACAAGAGTATTAATAACAGAATCTGAGAACCCTCGCTTTGATAAGATCAAGCGTTCAATCTCCAAGCAGTCAGCTGGAGTGGGTCGAACGGACCTAGAACAAGAAGGTCTCTCAAAGGTAGCTTCCATGGTGGAGCCGATGACATATTCACCAGATCTGCATACCAAGTCCTGCGTGGCCACGCAGGAGCTATCAAAATCACTGACGCCCTCTCCTGATTGATCCTGGCTACCAGCCTGGGGATGAGAGGAAACGGCGGGAACACATAAGCTAGTTTGAAGGTCCAAGGTGCTACTAGTGCATCCACTAGAGCCGCCTTGGGATCCCTGGATCTGTACCCGTAGTAAGGAACTCTGAAGTTCTGACGAGAGGCCATCAGATCCATGTCTGGAATGCCCCACGGTTGAGTGACTTGGGCAAAGATTTCCGGATGGAGTTCCCACTCCCCCGGATGCAATGTCTGACGACTCAGAAAATCCGCTTCCCAATTTTCCACTCCTGGGATGTGGATAGCAGACAGGTGGCAGGAGTGAGACTCCGCCCATAGAATGATTTTGGTCACTTCTTCCATCGTTAGGGAACTCCTTGTTCCCCCCTGATGGTTGATGTATGAACTTGGCCCTCGCTAGCTGAGGCCAAGCTTTGAGAGCATTGAATATCGCTCTCAGTTCCAGAATATTTATCGGTAGAAGAGATTCTACCCGAGACCAAAGACCCTGAGCTTTCAGGGATCCCCAGACCGCGCCCCAGCCCATCAGACTGGCGTCGGTCGTGACAATGACCCACTCTGGTCTGCGGAAGGTCATCCCTTGTGACAGGATGTCCAGGGACAGCCACCAACGGAATGAGTCTCTGGTCCTCTGATTTACTTGTATCTTCGGAGACAAGTCTGAATAGTCCCCATTCCACTGACTGAGCATGAACAGTTGTAATGGTCTTAGATGAATGCGCACAAAAGGAACTATGTCCATTGCCGCTACCATCAAACCTATCACTTCCATGCACTGCGCTATGGAAGGAAGAGGAACGGAATGAAGTATCCGACAAGAGTCTAGAAGTTTTGTTTTTCTGGCTTCTGTCAGAAAAATCCTCATTTCTAAGGAGTCTATTATAGTTCCCAAGAAGGGAACCCTCGTTGACGGAGATAGAGAACTCTTTTCCACGTTCACTTTCCATCCGTGAGATCTGAGAAAGGAAGGGACGACGCTCGAATCAGAATGTCGTCCAAGTAAGGTACTACAGCAATGCCCCTTGGTCTTAGCACCGCCAGAAGGGACCCTAGTACCTATGAGAAAATCCTAGGAGCAGTGGCTAATCCGAAAGAAAACGCCACGAACTGGAAATGCTTGTCCAGGAATGCAAACCTTAGGAACCGATGATGTTCCTTGTGGATAGGAATATGTAGATACGCATCCTTGAAATCCACCTTGGTCATGAATTGACCTTCCTGGATGGAAGGAAGAAGTGTTCGAATGGTTTCCATCTTGAACGATGGAACCTTGAGAAACTTGTTCAAGATCTTGAGATCTAAGATTGGTCTGAACGTTCCCTCTTTTTTGGGAACTATGAACAGATTGGAGTAGAACCCCATCCCTTGTTCTCCTAATGGAACAGGATGAATCACTCCCATTTTTAGCAGGTCTTCTACCCAATGTAAGAATGCCTGTCTTCTTATGTGGTCTGAAGACAACTGAGACCCGTGGAACCTCCCCCTTGGAGGAAGCCCCTTGAACTCCAGAGAATAACCTTGGGAGACTATTTCTAGCGCCCAAGGATCCAGAACATCTCTTGCCCAAGCCTGAGCGAAGAGAGAGAGTCTGCCCCCCACCAGATCCGGTCCCGGATCGGGGGCCCGCATTTCATGCTGTCTTGGTAGCGGTGGCAGGTTTCCTGGCCTTGCATAGGTCTCCAGGCTGGATTGGCTTGAGAAGTATTACCTTCCTGCTTAGAGGACGTAGCCCTTGGGGCTGATCCGTTTCTGCGAAAGGGACGAAACTTAGGTTTATTTTTGGTCTTGAAAAGACCTATCCTGAGGAAGGGCGTGGCCCTTGCCCCCAGTGATATCAGAGATAATCTCTTTCAAGTCAGGGCCAAAGAGTGTTTTCCCCTTGAAAGGAATGTCAAGCAATTTGTTCTTGGAAGACGCATCCGCTGCCCAAGATTTTAACCAAAGCGCTCTGCGCCACAATAGCAAACCCAGAATTTTTTCGCCGCTAACCTAGCCAATTGCAAGGTGGCGTCTAAGGTGAAAGAATTAGCCAATTTAAGAGCACGAATTCTGTCCATAATCTCCTCATAAAAAGAAGAATTACTAATAATCGCCTTTCCTAGCTCATCAAACTAGAAACACGCGGCTGCAGTGACAGGGACAATGCATGCAATTGGTTGTAGAAGGGAACCTTGCTGAACAAAACATCTTTAGCAGACCTTCTAATTTTTTATCCATAGGATCTTGGAAAGCACAACTATCTTCTATGGGTATAGTGGCGCGCTTGTGTAGAGTAGAAACCGCCCCCTCGACCTTGGGGACTGTCTGCCATCAGTCCTTTCTGGGGTCGACTATAGGAAAACAATTTTATAAATATGGGGGGAGGTACTAAAGGTATACCGGGCCTGTCCCATTCTTTACTAACAATGTACGCCACCCGCTTGGATATAGGAAAAGCTTCGGGGGGCCCCGGGGCCTCTAAGAACTTTTCCATTTTACATAGTGGTTCTGGAATGACCAGATAATCACAATCATCCAAATTGGATAACACCTCCTTAAGCAGAGCGCAGAGATGTTCCAACTTAAATTTAAAAGTAATCACATCAGGTTCAGCTTGTTGAGAAATGTTTCCTGAATCTGAAATTTCTCCCTCAGACAAAACCTCCCTGGCCCCCTCAGACTGGTGTAGGGGCCCTTCAGAAACCATATCATCAGCGTTCTCATGCTCTACAGAATTTTCTAAAACAGAGCAGTCGCGCTTTCGCTGATAAGTGGGCATATTGGCTAAAATGTTTTTGATAGAATTATCCATTACAGCCGTTAAATGTTGCATAGTAAGGAGTATTGGCGCACTAGATGTACTAGGGGCCTCCTGTATGGGCAAGACTGGTGTAGACGAAGGAGGGGATGATGCAGTACCATGCTTACTCCCCTCACTTGAGGAATCATCTTGGGCATCATTTTTACTAAAATTTTTTATGACATAAAATACATATAGTTAAATGAGAAGGAACCTTGGTTTCCCCACAGTCAGAACACAATCTATCTGGTAGTTCAGACATGTTAAACAGGCATAAACTTGATAACAAAGCACAAAAAACGTTTTAAAATAAAACCGTTACTGTCACTTTAAATTTTAAACTAAACACACTTTATTACTGCAATTGCGAAAAAGTATGAAGGAATTGTTCAAAATTCACCAAAATTTCACCACAGTGTCTTAAAGCCTTAAAAGTATTGCACACCAAATTTGGAAGCTTTAACCCTTAAAATAACGGAACCGGAGCCGTTTTTATATTTAACCCCTTTACAGTCCCTGGAATCTGCTTTGCTGAGACCCAACCAAGCCCAAAGGGGAATACGATACCAAATGATGCCTTCAGAAAGACTTTTCTATGTATCAGAGCTCCACACACATGCAGCTGCATGCCATGCTGTCCTCAAAAACAAGTGCGCCATACCGGCGCGAAAATGAGGCTCTGACTATGATTAGGGAAAGCCCCTAAAGAATAAGGTGTCTAAAACAGTGCCTGCCGATATAATCATATCAAAATACCCAGAATAAATGATTCCTCAAGGCTAAATATGTGTTAATAATGAATCGATTTAGCCCAGAAAAAGTCTACAGTCTTAATAAGCCCTTGTGAAGCCCTTATTTACTATCTTAATAAACATGGCTTACCGGATCCCATAGGGAAAATGACAGCTTCCAGCATTACATCGTCTTGTTAGAATGTGTCATACCTCAAGCAGTAAGAGACTGCACACTGTTCCCCCAACTGAAGTTAATTGCTCTCAACAGTCCTGTGTGGAACAGCCATGGATTTTAGTTACGGTGCTAAAATCATTTTCCTCATACAAACAGAAATCTTCATCTCTTTTCTGTTTCTGAGTAAATAGTACATACCAGCACTATTTTAAAATAACAAACTCTTGATTGAATAATAAAAACTACAGTTAAACACTAAAAAACTCTAAGCCATCTCCGTGGAGATGTTGCCTGTACAACGGCAAAGAGAATGACTGGGGTAGGCGGAGCCTAGGAGGGATCATGTGACCAGCTTTGCTGGGCTCTTTGCCATTTCCTGTTGGGGAAGAGAATATCCCACAAGTAAGGATGACGCCGTGGACCGGACACACCTATGTTGGAGAAACATCATTTATGCTTACCTGATAAATTTATTTCTCTTGTGGTGTATCCAGTCCACGGATCATCCATAACTTGTGGGATATTCTCCTTCCCAACAGGAAGTTGCAAGAGGACACCCACAGCAGAGCTGCTATATAGCTCCTCCCCTAACTGCCATATCCAGTCATTCGACTGAAAACAAGCAGAGAAAGGAGAAACCATAGGGTGCAGTGGTGACTGTAGTTTACAATTAAAAAATACCTGCCTTAAAATGACAGGGCGGGCCGTGGATTGGATACACCACAAGAGAAATAAATTTATCAGGTAAGCATAAATTATGTTTTCTCTTGTAAGGTGTATCCAGTCCACGGATCATCCATTACTTGTGGGATACCAATACCAAAGCTAAAGTACACGGATGAAGGGAGGGACAAGGCAGGTACTTAAACAGAAGGTACCACTGCCTGAAAAACCTTTCTCCCAAAAATAGCCTCCGAAGAAGCAAAAGTATCAAATTTATAGAATTTTGAAAAGGTATGAAGCGAAGACCAAGTCGCCGCCTTGCAAATCTGTTCAACAGAAGACTCATTTTTAAAGGCCCATGTGGAAGCCACAGCTCTAGTAGAATGAGCTGTAATCCTTTCAGGAGGCTGCTGGCCAGCAGTCTCATAAGCTAAACGGATTATACTTCTTAGCCAAAACGAAAGAGAGGTTGCCAAAGCCTTTTGGCCTCTCCTCTGTCCAGAGTAAACAACAAACAAAGCAGATGTTTGACGAAAATCTTTAGTAGCTTGTAAATAATACTTTAAAGTACGAACCACGTCAAGATTGTGTAATAGACATTCCTTCTTTGAAGAAGGATTAGGACACAATGATGGAACAACAATCTCCTGATTGATATTCTTATTAGATACCACCTTAGGTAAAAACCCAGGTTTGGTACGCAGAACTACCTTATCTGCATGGAAGATCAGATAAGGAGAATCACATTGTAAGGCAGATAACAAACTCTACGAGCCGAGGAAATAGCTACCAAAAAACTAACTTTCCAAGATAAAAGTTTGATATCTATGGAATGAAGAGGTTCAAACGGAACCCCCTGAAAAACTTTAAGAACCAAATTTAAGCTCCAAGGTGAAGCAACAGGTTTAAACACAGGCTTGATTCTAACTAAAGCCTGACAAAATGCCTGAACGTCTGGAACATCCGCCAGACGCTTGTGCAAAAGAATAGAAAGCGTGGAAATTTGGAACTAGCTGACAATCCTTTCTCCAATCCTTCTTGGAGAAAAGATAATATCCTGGGAATCCTGACCTTACTCCATGAGTAGCCCTTGGATTCACACCAATAAAGATATTTACGCCATATCTTATGATAGATTTTCCTGGTGACAGGCTTTCGTGCCTGAATTAAGGTATCAATGACTGACTCGGAGAAACAACGCTTTGATAAAATCAAGCGTTCAATCTCCAAGCAGTCAGCCTCAGAGAAATTAGATTTGGATGGTTAAAAGGACCTTGAAGTAGAAGGTCCTGTCTCAACGGCAGAGTCCATGGTGGAAAGGATGACATGTCCACCAGATCTGCATACCAAGTCCTGCGTGGCCACGCAGGCGCTATCAAGATCACAGATGCTCTCTCCTGCTTTATTTTGGCAATCAGACGAGGGAGCAGAGGAAATGGTGGAAACACATAAGCCAGGTTGAAGGACCAAGGCGCTGCTAGAGCATCTATCAGCGTTGCCCTGGGGTCCCTGGACCTGGATCCGTAACAAGGAAGCTTGGTGTTCTGGCGAGACGCCATGAGATCCAGTTCTGGTTTGCCCCAACAATGAATCAATTGTGCAAACACCTCCGGATGGAGTTCCCACTCAGCCGGATGAAAAGTCTGTTGACTTAGAAAATCCGCCTCCCAGTTCTCTACACCTGGGATATGGATAGCTGATAGGTGGCAAGAGTGAATCTCTGACCAGTGAATTATCTTTGAGACTTCTAACATCGCTAGGGAACTCCTTGTTCCCCCTTGATGGTTGATGTAAGCCACAGTCGTGATGTTGTCCGACTGAAATCTGATGAACCTCATTGTCGCTAGCTGAGGCCAAGCCTGAAGAGAATTGAATATCGCTCTTAGTTCCAGAATGTTTATTGGAAGGAGTGTCTCCTCCTGAGTCCACGATCCCTGAGCCTTCAGGGAGTTCCAGACTGCGCCCCAGCCTAGAAGGCTGGCATCTGTCGTTACAATTGTCCAATCTGGCCTGCGAAAGGTCATTCCCTTGGACAGATGGACCCGAGATAGCCACCAGAGAAGAAAATCCCTGGTCTCTTGATCCAGATTTAGTAGAGGGGACAAATCTGTGTAATCCCCATTCCACTGACTGAGCATGCATAGTTGCAGCGGTCTGAGATGTAGACGTGCAAACGGCACTATGTCCATTGCCGCTACCATTAAGCCGATTACTTCCATACACTGAGCCACCGAAGGGCGAGAAGTGGAATAAAGAACACAGCAGGTATTTAGAAGTTTTGATAACCTGGACTCTGTCAGGTAAATCTTCATTTCTACAGAATCTATTAGAGTTCCCAGAAAGGAGACTCTTGTGAGAGGGGTTAGAACTCTTTTCCTCGTTCACCTTCCACCCATGCGACCTCAGAAATGACAGAACTATGTCCGTATGGGACTTAGCAATTTGGAAATTTGACGCCTGTATCAGAATGTCATCTAAATAAGGGGCCACAGCTATGCCCCGCGGTCTTAGGACCGCTAGAAGTGACCCCAGAACCTTTGTAAAGATTCTTGGGGCTGTAGCTAACCCAAAGGGAAGAGCTACAAACTGGTAATGCCTGTTCAGGAAGGCAAACCTGAGAAACCGATGATGATCTTTGTGTATCGGAATGTGAAGATAAGCATCCTTTAAATCCACTGTAGTCATGTATTGACCCTCCTGGATCATAGGTAGGATGGTACGAATAGTCTCCATCTTGAATGATGGAACTCTGAGGAATTTGTTTAAAATCTTGAGATCTAAAATTGGTCTGAAGGTTCCCTCTTTTTTGGGAACCACAAACAGATTTGAGTAAAATCCCTGTCCTTGTTCCTCCTGTGGAACAGGATGGATCACTCCCATAACTAGGAGGTCATGAACACAATGTAAGAATGCCTCTCTCTTTATCTGGTTTGCAGATAATTGTGAAAGGTGAAATCTCCCTTTTGGAGGAGAAGCTTTGAAGTCCAGATGATATCCCTGGGATACAATTTCCATCGCCCAGGGATCCTGGACATCTCTTGCCCAAGCCTGGGCGAAGAGCAAAAGTCTGCCCCCTACTAGATCCGTTACCGGATAGGAGGCTGATATTTCATGCTGTCTTAGGGGCAGCAGCAGGCTTTTTGGCCTGCTTACCTTTGTTCCAGGTCTGGTTAGGTCTCCAGACCGACTTGGACTGAGCAAAAGTTCCCTCTTGTTTTGCCAAACTCGCCTTGAAGTTTCGAAACACACGAAAATTAGTCTGTTTGGCCCTTGCTTTGGACCTATCCTGAGGAAGGGCATGACCTTTTCCTCCAGTGATATCAGAAATGATCTCCTTCAAACCAGGCCCGAGTTTGCCCCTTGAAGGGAATGTTAAGCAGCTTAGACTTTGAAGTAACGTCAGCTGACCATGATTTAAGCCATAGCGCCCTGCGCGCTTGAATAGCAAAACCAGAATTCTTAGCCTTTAGTTTAGTCAAATGAACAATGGCATCAGAAACAAAAGAATTGGCTAGCTTAAGAACTCTAAGCTTGTCAAGTATGTCATCCAATGGGGTCTCTACCTGTAAAGCCTCTTCCAGAGACTCAAACCAGAAAGCCGCAGCAGCAGTGACTAAGGCAATGCATGCAAGGGGCTGTAGAATAAAACCTTGTTGAATAAACATTTTCTTAAGGTAACCCTCTAACTTTTTATCCATTGGATCTGAGAAAGCACAACTGTCCTCGACAGGGATAGTAGTACGCTTAGCTAGTGTAGAAACTGCTCCCTCCACCTTAGGGACTGTCTGCCATAAGTCCCGTATGGTGGCATCTACTGGAAACATTTTCTTAAAAATAGGAGGGGGAGAGAACGGCACACCTGGTCTATCCCATTCCTTAGTAATAATTTCTGTAAACCTTTTAGGTATTGGAAAAACATCAGTGCACACCGGCACTGCATAGTATTTGTCCAATCTACACAATTTTTCTGGCACTGCAAATGTATCACTGTCATTCAGAGCAGCTAAAACCTCCCTGAGCAACACGCGGAGGTGTTCAAGCTTAAATTTAAATGTAGACATATCAGAATCAGGTTGAATCTTTTTGCCTGAGTCAGAAACATCACCCACAGAAAGAAGCTCTCCTTCCTCAGCTTCTGTATATTGTGAGGGAGTATCAGACATAGCTCTTAAAGCGGCAGTATGCTCTGTATTTCTTCTAACTCCAGAGCTGTCTCACTTTCCTCTAAACCCAGGTAGTCTGGATAATACCGCTGACAGGGTATTATCCATGACCGCTGCCATGTCTTGTAAAGTAAACACTATGGGCGCACTAGATGTACTTGGCGCCATTAGAGCGTGAGTCCCTTGAGCGGGAGTCAAAGGGTCTGACACGTGGGGTGAGTTAGTCGGCATAACTTCCCCCTCGTCAGAATCCTCTGGTGATAAATTTTTTAAAGACAGAATATGATCTTTATTACTTAAAGTGAAATCAGTACATTTGGTACACATTCTAAGAGGGGGTTCCACCATGGCTTCTAAACATAATGAACAAGGCGTTTCCTCTATGTCCGACATGTTTACACAGACTAGCAATGAGACCAGCAAGCTTGGAAAACACTTTAAATCAAGTTAACAAGCAAAAAATAAAGACGGTACTGTGCCTTTAAGAGAAACAGTTTTTGTCAGAATTTAAAAAACAGTGAAAAAAAGCAGTAAATCAAACGAAATTTTTACAGTGTGTATAATAAGCTAACAGAGCATTGCACCCACTTGCAAATGGATGATTAACCCCTTAGTTCAAAAAACGAATCAAAAAAATGATAGACTTTTTTTTAACAGTTACACCAAACTGCCACAGCCTTGCTGTGGGCCTACCTTCCCCAACAAACGATTTTGGAAAACCTAAGAGCCCTTAAGAGAGGTCCTATAGCATTCAGGGGACTCCTGGAGGAAGCTGGATGTCTCAGTCTGTAAAAGTTACTGCGCAAAAATGAGCTAAATTAGGCCCCTCCCACTCATATTAAAACAGTGGAAAGCCTCAGGAAACTGTTTCTAGGCAGATTTAAGCCAGCCATGTGGAAAAAAACTAGGCCCCAATAAAGTTTTATCACCAAAGTATATATAAAAATGTTTAAACATGCCAGCAAACGTTTTATATTGTAAATCTATAAGAGTATTACCTCAGAAAGAAAGCATGATACCAGTCGCTATTAAATCACTGTATTCAGGCTTACCTTACATAAATCTTGTATCATCAGCATTTTCTAGCATTCACATCTTCTAGAAAAAAATCTTAACTGCACATACCTCATAGCAGGATAACCTGCACGCCATTCCCCCGCGGATGTTACCTCTCTCTTCAGTCATGTGTGAGAACAGCAATGGATCTTAGTTACAACCTGCTAAGATCATAGAAATCACAGGCAGATTCTTCTTCTATTTTCTGCCTGGGACAAAATAGTACAACTACAGTACCATTTAAAAATAAACTTTTGATTGAAGTAAAAAACAAACTACGTTACACCACTTCTCTCTTACTACCTCCATGCTTGTTGAGAGTTGCAAGAGAATGACTGGATATGGCAGTTAGGGGAGGAGCTATATAGCAGCTCTGCTGTGGGTGATCCTCTTGCAACTTCCTGTTGGGAAGTAGAATATCCCACAAGTAATGGATGATCCGTGGACTGGATACACCTTACAAGAGAAATAAAAACCTAACATTTTTGTCACCACACTCCTCTTTGCCCTTCCTAGCAGTTAAGCAGGCAGAGAGAATGACTGGGGGGTGGAGCTAAGGGGGGAGCTATATAGGCAGCTCTGCTGTGGGTGCTCTCTCTGCCACTTCCTGTAGGGGAGGAGAATATCCCACAAGTAAGGATGAATCCGTGGACTCAATACATCTTACAAGAGAAACTATTGAAATTGCTGGTAAAGGATACAATTTTTTAAACCTTGAAGAAGGATTAAAAGGAGAACCCAGCTTATTCCATTCCTTAGAAAATCATATCAGAAATAGCATCAGGAATAGGAAAAACCTCTGGAGTAAACACAGGAGGTTTAAAAACAGAATTTAAACGTTTACTAGTTTTAATGTCAAGAGGACTAGTTTCCTCAATATCCAAAGTAATTAACACTGCTTTTTACAAAGAATGAATATACTCTTAAATAAATAAGTAGATTTGTCAGTTTCAACATCTTCTGAATCAAATAGATCCTCATCATAGGAGGTTAATTCATTATGTTGTCGGTCATTTGAAATTTCATCAACTTTATAAGAAGTTTTAAAAGACCTTTTACGTTTATTAGAAAGCGGAAATGCAGACAAAGCCTTCTGAATAGAATCAGTAACAAATTCTTTAAAATTCATAGGTATATCATGTACATTAGAAGTTGAAGGAACTGCAACTGGCAATGTACTATTACTGATGGACACATTATCTGCATGTAAAAGATTATCATGACAACTAATACAAATGACATTCAGAGAAATAATCTCCACAATTTTACAACAAATGCACTTAGCGTTGGTAGAACAGATGTCAGGCAGCAAAGTTCCAACAAATACTTCTGAGACAGGATCAGATTGAGACATCTTGCAAAATGTTAAAGAAAAAACCACATATAAAGCAAAATTATCAATTTCCTTATATGACAGTTTCAGGAATGGGAAAAAATGCAAATAGCATAGCCCACTGACATAGAAAAAAGGCAAGAGGCAAATAGCAATAGGGTAATAAATAATGAAAAATATTTGGCGCCAAGTATGACGCACAACGTAACTGACAATTTTTTGGCGCCAACCATATCCGGAAATGACACACTCGCATCACTAACGACGCAACCCTGTGTGGGGAACTCGGCGTCAACTAAGACGCCGGAAGTGACGAACTTGCGTCAACGGACGTGCCTTTCATGCCAAAAAATTCTCGCGCCAAGAATGACGCAATAAAGTGTAGCATTTGGCGCACCCACGAGCCTAATCCAGCCCAAAATTTGAGAAAAATTTAGTCAATTGAAAAAAAGACTAAACCCCAGGTAAGAAAAATATTTCTTCATGTTTACTTTCCCCAAATATGAAACTGACAATCTGCAAAAGGAAATACATGAACCTGACACATGGCAAATATAAGTACAATACATATATTTAAAACTTTATATTAATGCATAAAGTGCCAAACCATAGCTGAGGTGTCTTAAGTAATAAAAACATACTTACCGAAAGACACCCATCCATATATAGCAGATAGCCAAACCAGTACTGAAACAGTTAACAGTAGAGGTAATGGTACATTAGAGTATATTGTCGATCTGAAAAGGGAGGTAGGAGATAAATCTCTACGACCGATAACAGAGAACCTATGAAATAGATCTCCCGTGAGGGAGACCATTGCAATCAATAGGTGATACTCCCTTCACATCCCTCTGACATTCGCTGTACTCTGAGAGGAATCGGGCTTCAAAATGCTGAGAAGCGCATGTCAACATAGAAATCTTAGCACAAACTTACTTTACCACCTCCATAGGAGGCAAAGTTTGTAAAAACTGAATTGTGGGTGTGGTGAGGGGTGTATTTATAGGCATTTTGAGGTTTGGGAAACTTTGCCCCTCCTGGTAGGATTGTATATCCCATACGTCACTAGCTCATGGACTCTTGCCAATTACATGAAAGAAATTAATACATTGGGAAAATCCTTGATGGTACATATACCTTTTCTTATGGAAGACAAACACTTCCTAATATCTCAATTCATTAATTAATAGTCTTCAAAGAATAAGCTAAGAAATGGTAAAACCAGAGAGCCTATAGGTAAATCACTTCCTGTGGGCAAGCATAATGATTAAAAAATTCTGTATTAACACTCAATAGAATACCTTCCATATTAGTAAAAACTGAAGTATTTACAGATTAGCTTGATGGTTTGGAGAAGTCATTACAATAGTCCCTTAGTAGTATACATCCATAATTTCATATTAAAAAATGCATTGAAGATGTTCTGCTCCTGAAAGTCTCCTAATTTAACCAACATCTGCAGTATGTTTACATTTTCTGGTATCGGTTTAAAACCCCTCAAGTGGTTTCATACTGCAACTTGCATAAAAAAAGAAAAGTAATTTATACAGGGAACAAACTGCTGAGCATTTTTCCTCCAGGAGGAAAGAACTTAGATGACTTCTCCATGCGCAGCAACGCTTATAGGAACCCATTGTGCTGCCAGCTCTATAAAAAGAAGTGCTGAACAAGATGTATATGAGCATAAACAGGATTTCAAGTGAAAATAAACAGCACACTAAATTAAAGTTTACATAATCTCTAACCTTACAGGTTTCAGTGTAAAGTATGAAATCAAGAGAGTAGGAAAGGTTTAACATACAAGAAATTTGAAACAAAAACTCATGTGTACAGTTTATCAGAATTTTTAAGTTTTCACGTCTTATGTGATCTGAAAGTCATTCTTCCTAAACAAACAAAAGTCTTCAGAAAATATTACACAAAACTTTTTTGGAAAACAGCATTATTGTGTTTGTTTTGGTGTACTACTTTTGTGTAGTCTACTACATCATAAATAATGAAATATTTAAGTTTAATGTTTAAGAAATATAGGTTATACACATTTGTCATTTTAAATGAATGTACCTTGTCCTGGAGAAAAAGAAAAAAAAAATATATGCCCGTTTCTTTGATGAGAAATATATTAAGGTTATATATATATATTAATATATTAAGGTTAAATTTTTGGGGGAAAAGTACATTGTAGAGCTTTACTACACCTCATCTCCCATTATTCCCCAGTTATACATATACCCAAGCAGAGAACAAAGCCAATATGAAAGAACAAAAGTGGAACAAATGAAGTACAAAACAGGACCTGCTGCCAACTCAAGGTTATAATAAATAGGGCAGGGTCATCACCATCACAAAATAAATGCATTAATGGATAAACATACATTTTTGTTTTCTTTTAAATGATGAAGAATTCCAGGAACTATCAGATGTGGAATTTAATACCCATGCAGTGCAGTCAAGAACACCACCAGAAAGAGAGTGGGATTATAGTTAAGGCAAGGACTGAGATTAGTCAGGTCACCTAAGAAGAGCTATAAATGTTTAAATGGTACTCTGAGAGGAATCGGGCTTCAACAATGCTGAGAAGCGCATATCAACGTAGAAATCCTAGCACAAAAACTTACTTCACCGCCTCCATAGGAGGCAAAGTTTGTAAAACTGAATTGTGGGTGTGGTAAGGGGTGTATTTATAGGCATTTTGAGGTTTGGGAAACTTTGCCCCTCCTGGTAGGATTGTATATCCCATATGTCACTAGCTCATGGACTCTTGCCAATTACATGAAAAAGATAAGGCTTTGCAAATCTGGTCAAGAAAAGCATTATCCCAAAAGACCCAGGAAATAATAACTGCTCTGAATGACCAATAATATGCTTGGGAGTGGACTTACCCACCCACCAAAGGCTGCTAAAGTAGTTTCTGTAGCCTTGAAACCCCTAAAAAAAAAATCCAGAAAAGTGATAAAAAAAAAAAGGGCAGAGGAACGTCAGAAGGACTTTGTAGCTTCTACATAAAATTTAAGAACCCAAACCATACCCAGGTTGTGTAGGAGATGGATACCAAGAAGGAGCAGATAGAATATATCTGTAGAAACCACCTTCGGAACTGAAATCAGCAAATGATTACAAGATAGAGCAAAAAGTTAAGACAAGTGGCAAGCATAAACAGAACCTTTCAGGTTCTAGTCTGTGAAAAGTTTCAAAAGGGAGGGGGCATGGATAAACTCTCAAGAGCAATCTGCCTCCAAGGTTCAGTTGCAAGTTTAATAACAGGTGTTATCCAGATCAGAGCCTGAACAAAAATCTGTACATCAGCAATTTTGGACATCTTTCAGGTTGAACAGCACTGAAAGGGAATAAATATGAATCTCAAGGGAATTTGCTGATAAGCCGTTCTCCAAACTTTTATGAGAAATTCCAGGATCCTAGGATTGTGAAAAGACTTCCAACAAAAAATCCTAGTGGCATAACAAGCCATATAAGTCCTCAAGAGCATATGTTACACCTAATAACGGGCTTCATTGCTTCAATAAAGGTGTTGATAACCTAGTGAGAAAAGCCTCTATTAGATAGAATCATGAGGTCTGAAGATCTTGATGAAAGTATCATAAAACAAAAGTTAAACACCAAGTAGCAGCACTACCACAAACTAAAGAGATAAAGAATATATAGTTGTTTAAGCTGCTAGTCTTCTAATAAAAAAAAAAAAAAGATAGAAGTGTGCCACTTGACCTGATGAAGAGGTGGAACCTCAAAACTTGATGTTTTTGTCACATATTCTGGTCAGACGTAAGCTAATGTACAAACTACATTTGTGGATCTTCAACCTTATGCAAATATCCTGATTTTTACATATGTTTTAATAAATATATTCTATTTTTATTGAACAATACTGTTTTAGCATTGTTTATTGTTTCTACTGAAACAGAAGGTGTCTCCTAAGAGGCAGATGTCAAACAAAAAGACATCTGAATAAGGTCTGCATACCAAGTTCTGAAAGGCGGGGGAACTTCCGGGCGGCGGCCATGATAGGTCGCAGTTTTGTGTGCTGCTCCAGCCTAGATAGAATTTGTTTGATAAAACTGGAATAAGTCACCATTTGGCAAGAAACAATACTTGTTACAGTCAAGCTAATCATCATCTACCTGACGATCTTAAACTTGTTGTAATTGCTGTCAGCACCAGAGCACCGGAGCTTATACTGAGGTTGCGGCCTCCAACTAAACCCCCCGGTAGAGATTCCTTAGGGCTCTGCCGTCGTGCAACGCCGTGGTTTCGTTGCAAAAACTTAACATAAAGATCTTCAAGAACTTTATCTCACTAACTAGTCATAACTATCAATAGCATCGATTCCCTGAACACTCAGCTGATTGCTACTAAGTGTCCCCTAACATGGATGTATCTAGCATGGAGGATGCACATTTTATCGGAGAGTTCAGCAACTTGCTCTCCTACTATCAAGAGGTCTTCTCAAGCGCTCTTAGAAATATACTCCGGCCCCCTCCTGAAACTTTCACTTCGAGTGTATCACCAACCTCTTCTGCCGGTAAACCTTGTGAGAGCGATGAAGCTACAAAGCCGGATGGCCATCTAGCACCCTTCCAGGCAACCACACGCAGGAGACCCACATCTTTGCTCGTTATGAAAGGAAAATTGGATGGTGTTGCAGAGAACAAAGTACCCCATGCAGTGCTTACCTCCTGCTGTGCCGATGATCCCGAGCGCTTGAGCGGATGCCCAGCGGCCTCTGTGCCGCTCCACAGTGGTGTGGCGATCCAGGAGTGCCATGCCCCGTTCCGGAAATTTGCCATGAGGGAGCCGGGTCTGTTGCTGTGCGATCAGATCGCCGCAGCTGGGTCTACAAGAAGGGATCCTGCAGTGTACATGCGGCCCTGTCAAACCGCGAGGGGTCACCAACTACTCATGACTCGGCCTCTTGCCGGCGATCAGGCTGGTCCGCTGACTTTGAGGATGAGCAGCTGGAGCGTGCGGTGGTTGCGCTGGGCCAGCCATGATTTCCTCTTTGGGAACAAAGAACACCTCAGGAATGATCACCTCTGTAGGTACAAGGGGTCCTGTAGGAAAATTCACCTCAGGGCAGGTGGTGTAGCCCTACGCTCCGGAATAGGCTGACAGTCTTGCAATATGATAGCTAGGGGCCCAACGACTACGTGCCTTGCAATCTGCATGGGCAGTTTTTCATCAACTGGTCTATGTACTGCTTTCAAGTTTCACAGTGGCCCCCAATAGACATACCTGCCATACCTATACTGTCAACCTTCTTTATGAGGACTTCCTATGAAGGCTTTTACTGCCTGAACAACCATGTCCCCCATTGTGAGGTTTGCCCAATATTAGAATTTTCAATATGGTCAGTGACTGAATAAGAATGTTTTACTTATTGGACAACTGCTAGTCTTAGTCAGTGTTGTGGACTATGGAGACAACTCAGATAATTTAGTTTTGAGCTCACCCTCTGTTAGTATGTAAATATCATTGCATTTCATACATATGTTTAGATATTACTGCCTGTGTAGATTAATATGTGAGGTTCATTATTGCGCCAGCTATAAATTAATAAGTCACCTTCCTACCACTGGCATTTTCAATATTGTATTTCCACACTGGGACTGCCCTCTATTATTCTGATAAGTGTATGGTTGATTCTAGCTCAATACCATAACAATGACAGTAAATACACTGTTTCTATTCATTTAGTTTTTACCTAACGTGCATTAGTACCATACTGTATTTTTACAACTCTAAAGGATTACTTAATATCATAGGTATTCGGTTGTAACTCTTTAAGTCCCCCATATAGTCCCTCTATACAACTTTAGCCCCTTTGAAGGGACTGTGCCTCCTGGTTGGAAGCATCTCCTGTGCTATTATTGATGTATATGTAATGGGAGATCCTTGGCTGCATTCCTTTTGATTTCAGTTAAGTATAAAATGTAGGTTTGTCTAGTTTGAGGCCCAAAAGTGGTCCCCTGAGCACCCTTGAAGATCCCCAATATTATAATTCCTCCTATGAGTCAGTTAAGTTTTTATGGGCCCATGAGTGGCCCTTTGAAGCTATGGAGGCACATACTGTATATCCCTAAAAATAATTAAAAATGAGGTTCCATTCACATTGTACATTTATGCTAAAGTACTACTCTGATTTTCAGATGCTTTACAATTTTGCTTGTTTTCCTTTTGTATATTACATTAGCTTGTACCAACAAAACTATTGATGTACTCACTGTATATGATATTGACAAATTGTGTAATGTTTTTCTTTTCTCTGGAATAACCTTAATAAAAAGATTTAAATTAAAAAAAAAAAAGTTCTGAAAGGCCAAGCCGAAGAAATCAATCTCTTAAACCTGTTCCTGCTTTACTCTGTCAATTACAACTGAGCAAAAGCGGTGAAGGTGTAAATCAGCTTGACTAACCACTGTACCACTAAGGAGGTGTTTGTGCCAATGGTACTACTTTGGGTTAGGACGATAACTTCATATATTTTTAGTATATCTTAAATCCGCAATTGGATTTTGGTGCTTGTACAATATATTTAACAACAAGTTTTGTTCTACACTGTGTACATTACAATTCTGAAATTGTTAATGCTTATATTTTTTGTTAGGGGGGTGGGGATAGAATTCTAAAACAAACTTTATTAAATTTCACAAAACAATCAGGAAGCTGTACTGTACTTACAACTTTAGATGCACTGCCAGTATACTGCATGACCATTTCTTTTTTGGTAGCAAAGTCTTTTTCCCGCAGGGGTGCCTTTCTGTCTTCATTTAAATTCATATCCTCCTATTTAAAAAAAAAAAAAAAAAAAAACACATAAGATTCATAGCTCCATAACGAACATTAAAGGAAAATAATGTGTTATTTATATTTTGCTTAATGCTACCAATATTAGTTAAATTACCCTCTTTAAGTTACATGACACACAATATAAAGTTTTTTGGGAAATCAACATTTCTTCAGAGCACTCCAATAAATGATATAAAACTATTATGATTTTTTTTTAATTTAAAAACATGTAACTTCAAACTACACTGTACTTATATTTACCATATGAGTAAATAACATATGTTTAGAGATTTGATTTCAGACTTCAGTGTAATTCCATTTACCAAACTTGTAAATAAAATCAGTTTCTTGCTTATCACTTTCGCAGGTTTCCCGTCATCTAGAGCAGTGTTTCTCAACCCCAGTCCTCAAGTAGCCCAAACAGGGCAGGTTAACATTAAAGCTGAACTGTTGCACAGATACAGTAATCAGCTGATCATTAACACAATGGTTACTAACCTGGTCTCACCCATATGCTGATTATTTCATCTATCCACTAGTTCAGCTATAAGTAAAACCTGGCCTGTTGGGGGTACTTGAGGACCATGGCTGAGAAACAATGCGAGTCTAGACCAAAAGTGTTGTCTCTGTTCAGACAATTCTCTAAAAAAACACTAAGTTTAAAAATTGTTTTCAGTTGAAGTGGTAAGAAGTATTAACAATGCCTCATATTTTCCATCTGAGTAAAACAACTACTTAAATGCATATGATCTTTTAATAAATATGCTACAATTATTGAAAAAAAGCACACAACAATTTTAGACATCTAATTTTTTTCTAAACAGGTTTCCAGAAATGTAATGGTAACAGTTTTAAAATAAGGCTTTTAATAAGACGGAGAGATAAAGGGAAAAAAAAATGTATTTACGGAAATATATATTTTTCTCCATGAATGTTTGGTCATTGTTTTCAGACTTCATCATTTACAGGCTAGCGGCAGTTTCTTTTTTAAATCCATTGTCACTCTTGCCAGAGGAATTCAACAGAACAAAACTGTACTTGTATTAAAGCAGTGAAATGTTACAGCTAAAGGATATTCTTTTTAAAATAACTAAAAAATTAAAGTGAAGAATAATATCTATACAAACAATAGCTCAGGAATCTTGCAATTCGATGCATGACTTCTGCACTCAGAGGCTAAGCCCACTGCTGTGTACGCTTGATTATTCTGTGTTTTGCATTTACTCACGTCCAGATTTTTATATAAATAATATGTCAGACGTTTGCTATATTATATATATATATATATATATATATATATATATATATATATATATATATATATATATATATATATATATATACACACACATATACACACACATATATACACACACACACACACACATATATATACACACACAACCAACTAACGACTCGGTGCAGGCGATCTTTAACCTATCTAAATCTAAGATTACAACAAAGCAGCATACTATGCCAAAACAGCATTCAGAACTGAGCAGGATGAGTAGTATGAGAACTATAAAAAAGAAAAATTGTTTAACAGACGTAAGAAGCACAAATGTATTCTTTTAACTCTGACATTAAAATATGTAGAGGTGAGATTTCCTTCTAACATACTTACATGCCAGAAATTCTGAAATTAAAGCCTTTTACACTCTGGTGCTGAAGCCATTTTACAGCTTTTGCATTCAAAGGACTTACACTACAATATAGTTGAAAATATTTTTTATTGACTTTTGAATGTTATTACATACAGCATCTTAAATAACAGTTCGAAACAAACACAAAAAATGCAAATACAATAACATTGCAGCCAGAGTAATTTTGGTTTATCGACCTTTCAGTAACATTCCAACATATAATGGTGTGTTCATTCCGCTTTCCATCTAGCCTGACTCAATCTCAATCATGATCAAATCCCTATCTCTTCCCCCCTCATCTCTACCCGTTCATCTTGCTCCTGAAGACTCAATTATCTCACTCATTGATGCACTCTAACCGGATTGTTTCCTACTGATCTTGTTGGTTTGCTAGGATTCTAGCTCTATTTTCATTTTCAGTATACATAATATATGGTTCCCACTGTTGTATAAACTTATCCCTGGTATTAAGGAGCTCTGCCGAGGCACTACTCATTGTAAAGTGATAATCTATTCTCCTTTTAATATATTCAAATGAGGGTGGATCCACCCTCCAAAATCTAGCTATGCTTACTCTCACAACCGTGCAGATCAAGGCTATTAGCTTGTGATGTCTTTTCACTTTATTATCTGGAGGAAAATGAAGCAAAGCCTGCTCAGGGGTAAGTGTGATATTAGTTTCTAGGATTAGGCTTAGATACCTTGAAGTCTGATTCCAAATCTTTGTAACCTTTCCACAATGCCACCACATGTGTGAGTATGTCCCTTCCTCCCCACAACCCCTGTAGCACAAGTGGGGCTTGCTGTCCTGTGTATTGGCAAATCTTGTGGGATATATGTACCATTTATAGAGTACTTTAATATAGTTTTCCTTCAACATGGCATTTGGAGAAAACGATAGACCTCTATTAATGTTTGATACCCAGTTATCTATTGTCCATGTCCTGCCCAAATCCTGTTCCCATTTAGTCATTATTACACTCTTGTCCCCATTTGAGCCACCATTAATAGAGCAATGCTATCAGTCCCCTCCTAACCTCCTTCGATAAACATAGTGATTCTAATATAGTATTGTTTGGAGGCTTATCTAATCCCATTATCTCTCGAACTCTGGATTTAAGTTGTAAGTAGTGGAACCACTCGTTTTGCCCGGGTGTGCCTAGCTCTGCATATTGAGAGAAGGATAGTAGGTCGCTATTAACATAAACATCTGCTATTCGGTAGAGGCCTTTATTCTCCCATTTCCTTTGAGTATGTATGTCAACTAAAGATTCAAGAGGGGAGAGCGGGGTCAGTCTGGACCTCTCGTTGAGTAAATGATACTTCCTAATCGCTGTGTCCCAAATAAAAGCAGTGTGTGTGATCGCAATGAACTGTTTGATGTGACCGAGTCTGTTTTGTTGCTTACACTACAATTTAAAGTGCTTTTTCTTGTGAGTTACAGTATTGAATCCACCATTTCCTATTTAATTTGAAATTGTAGAATGCTTTTAAATTTCCAAACACACCAAATTTTACTCTGCTCTTCATAGGTAATAAAATAAAAATTATATAGACACACATAGAAAATTGAAGAAACTGCACTCTCTGGTTCTATTTCAAAATATCTTTACTGTTATACAAAGTGTAACATTTCGGGGATAATGTATCCCCTTCCTCAGACACAGGCAATACAAAGTGAAGCACATTTATAATAAAAAAAATCAAACTAATACAAACCCTACCCCCTAATTAGATTTAAAAAAAACGCCAGAATGGTGGCCATGGTGACCACAACGTCACAATATAAACAAAAATAGTATCTCCATAGAGTGTCATTACAAATAAACTGTCTGAGAATACTTAAATATCCTAAGTGAAAGTGACTGTTTAAAGACGGGAGAAAGAGAAATGGTACTATAATTATTAATGTAAGTCATGGTTTTTAATATATATACAGGTGGCCCTCGTTTTACAACGGTTCAATTTACACCGTTTCAGAATAACAACCTTTTTTCCAGTCATGTAACTGCTATTGAAAAGCATTGAGAAGCAGTGCATTATTAAAATAGCCAGTAGGTGGAGCTGTCCGCTTGTGTTGCAGCAAAGCCAAGCAAGCTGAAATTAATCAGTTTAACCAGACCTGAGCTATCAAGCAGATTTGAAAGGAACAAGATCTTCCTGTCTATAAATCAGTCCAGATTGGAATGCATAGAAAGAACTGTTTGCAGAAAAATGCAAGTGAAGTCTGTGTTATGTGATTATTTTATTAGGTTTATAATGATGTTTAGCATTTAAAGTCTTCATTTCAAAGCTTTAAAAATAATGTATTAGGTGTTACTTATGACAATTTTGAGATATACATATATAAATATATATATATATATATATAAATTTGTAGACAAAGTGCACTCCAAACGTTTCAACCAGCTGCCTTGGGTGCAACAAACAGTATGTGTAGACAGGTAGAAGAAAGTGCACTCCAAAGGACTTACTTGTAGATCCACTTTATTTGTGAACGTTTTCGAGCCAAACTAGCTCGTCCTCAGACAGACAGAAAAACAACAATTGCATTTCCCACCACCAGGACTTAAATACCCACCAGCGGTTACGTGTACGTTCTACACATTTGCCACGCCCCCAAGAGGAGGAGTAGGCAGCTGGGTCAGCGTAATAATCGGCTAAAAAACATGGTGTGTTAAAAACATTAAATACATCAAACAGTGCTATAGGGTCAGTGCGCAATAACAAGACATGCCAAGGAAATAATAAACATAATAAACAGATAAGCTGCCTGATACAATTGAGAGATAATGTGCCGTCATTTGTTACCGACGGACATGTTAACTATACTACCGGGGAGACCAGAGAACACAAACAGTGTCAGAATAAATAAACAAATATCAACATGTGTTACAAAGCGGTGCAGCATATTCTAATATAAATACAGAGTAAATATGCTAATGCTACTGCAGATGGTAATAAATTTGTGCGAGACCGAACATATTAGCTAGCAAAAAGTGAGTGCAAGTAACCATGACAACAGTAAAACTAGCCCTAAACGGAATATCGCTATATATAGCGGACGGCTACATGAACATAATACTTAAGGTGTAATAGTAAATTAAGGGGGGCTGTAACCCCCGGCAATATAGCAAACATTTAGGCAAGACAAAGCTTGCGATTATGTGAAACGAGCAAAGCAATCCACCACAGTTGTCATGACAACCAACGGTCCAACTGATATCGGTTTAATTAGGGGCAACAACGACACGAACATTTAGGGACAGGAGCAGGTGGCATGTCAACTGTGATGGTAACGAACATGTCAGGGGAAGCAGTAAACTCATACAAAATTGTATAATTAGGTAGCCTGACAATATCATTGGATAAATGGTATGAAGCAATGGGCCTAATGAAGGTATATGACATCAATGCAGGGAAATTAGCCTGTAGTGGGAAAACAAAATGTACTAATGGCAACCGTGGAACAGTACTAATCAGAATAATAGTAATAATAATTAGCAGGGCAGTCAACCAGATTGGAAAGCAAAATGCCAAATATTTGTGATAATAGAATGCAATGTTACTTAACCATAGCACACAATAATAAATCAGATATTCATATTAGGGCACAAGTTGATTTGTTAAAGCCAAATCATAGGTTGAATAGAAAGTGGCTCTCAGTATTCTCCGCTAGTGTCCATCAGAGGAACACCTGCCAATCCAGGTAGGCATTAAGTCCCTTAGGTGTCACTGTGTCAAGCTTATACATCCAACGTGCCTCTGTTTGCAATAATAGATTGTTACAGTCCCCACCTCACGTCAGAGGGGGGACATGGTCTATTATAGTATATTTTAAGTCTGCCACGGTATGATGATGTTCGGCAAAGTGCCTTGCTACCGGCTGTTCTGAAGTCCCTTTCTTAAGCGAAGTGCGGGTGGCTGACCGGTGGTTCGCCATCCTGGTCTTGAGGTCGTCAGAGGTCTTGCCCACATAGTACAGACCACAGGTGTAGTGTAACAAGTACACAATGTAGGTTGTGGTACATGTAAGGCGAAACCTGTGTTTATTTGTCTGTCGTCTGTGTGGTTGTGAGAAAGATGTCCCTGTAATTAATCCACCACAGATGACGCAGCCAAGGCATCGAAATACACCCACCTTTTTCGTATCGAGCCAGGTCAATTGTCTATAGGCTTCAATAGGGTCAGTCTTAACCAAGAAGTCCCTCTGGGATCTTGCCCTCCTAAAGCCTAATCTGGGTGTTGATAATCCTGTAAAAGGTAGTGATCTATCAGACTTAACCAATTCCCAGTGTTTCTCAACGACTTTAGAGATAGAATTTTTATCGCCAGTAAAGGTGTTTACAAACGTCATCCGTGGATCAGTCCTTGATGTCTGGAGTGTATCCGATTTCATAATTAAGGATCTCTGGTTCTCTATGGGGTAATCCCTCATACAGAATCTCTGCGACATCTCATCCAATTGTTGAATTTTGTTCTCCTCCTCAGAATTAATCCTTACCACCCTTAACATTTGGGATTTCGGAAATGATTTCTTGGTGGCCGGGGGATGACAGCTGGTGAAGTGGAGCAATGAATTCCTATCTGTGCTCTTGCGAAATAATGTGGAATGTAGTGAGCCATGTTTCTTATAAAGTCACTTGACACTTGTCATAGTTCATCTTGAACTGAAGAGCTGGATTGACCAGGTTTAGTTTTTCAAACCATTTGTTCAATTCTATTGATGACCCCGACCAGAAAAGTAACAGGTCATCTATATATCGTCGAAAGAAAATAATCTTTCCATCCTTAAAGAGATCAGTACAAAACTCCTCAAAATATGACATATATAAATTGGCGTACGATGGGGCCACACTGGACCCCATCGCCGTCCCGGTAAGTTGCAGATAGAATAGATTTTCAAATCTTAAATAGTTTGTGGGTAGACACCACTCTAATAGGTGGAGTAAGATTTCAGGTGGTGGTCCTATATACGGAGTCCTGGAGAGGTGAAACTTTACTGCTCGTAGACTCTCCTGGTGGGGTATCACAGTGTACAAGCTTGTGACATCTAAGGTCACAAGCAGAACGTTCTCTTCAAGTGTTCCAACTTCCGAAGGTAGGTGTAATAGCATAGTTGAGTTTTTGAGATAGGATGGCATATGTTGAACTATTGGTTGAAGAAAAGGGTCCACAAATATAGCCAAAGGTTGTTGTATGGAGCCAATAGCCGAGACTATGGGCCGTCCAGGTGGATTGGTCAATCGTTTATGGATTTTAGGTAGCGTATAGAACACCGGCGTTCGTAGGGAGTCAGTGTTCATAAACTTGCTAGTGCCTTTGTCGATAAAACCTTGTTCCACCAACTGTGTTATATATTGGTCAATCTGTTTTTTGTAGATTGTAGTCGGATCTTGGCTCAGCGTTCTGTATGTGGAACCATCGCTGAGTTGTGACATCACCTCATCCCTATAGTCACTGTAATTTAAGAGCACAATTGCTCCTCCTTTATTGGCTTCACGGACAATCAGTGTTTTATTATTTTTCAATGTGTTCAGAGCTCTCCACTCTTCCCTTGTAAAGTTATTGAAGGTATCCAAATGGTGGTGTTGAATATTCTCATTCAAATCATCCAGCACGATTCTAGTAAAGGTGTTAATGCTGGCATTAGTAAATTATGGAGTGTATGTTGACTTCTTCTTAAAAGGATTTTGTGTAGACTCACTATCAGCAAATTTTTCTTTTGGTGTGAGTTGACTTTGAAACTTTTTAACATCAATAAAGAGGTCAAAAGGATCCGTAGTACATGTGGGTATGAAGGCGAGACCTTTATTTAGAATCTTATTTTCTACGTCAGTTAGTATATGGTCACTTAGATTCACCACAATGTTTTCAGGGCTCATTTTGGGGGCATAAGTGGCAGCTTTGCTTTTGTGCCCCCCTCTCCGGGTTTGGATCCTTTTCCTCCCCCGTTTTTTGACCGTGTGGTCACCCCAACTTTTTGAGGGATAGTAGATGTCTGGCCACTTGGGATATCCCCGTCAGAACCTGATCCAGAGGCGTAAATTTCCAGAGTTGTCAAGTCTTTGGCTTTATGGTATTGTGTGCGGCGCTGGCGATTAGCATGTATTCTTTGCCTCTCTTGAGCCGAGAGTTGCCAAAGATATACGCGTTTATCCCTGTAATCACCGATGACCGCCTCTGGTTTCTTGTTCTTAAAGTCAATAAGGTCAGATTCATATCGGTCCACTTTGTCCTGTAATTTTTTAAGCCAGTCTTAACTCGTATCAGTCTGTAGCCGGGTCAGGTTTAGAGTTTCATAAGTCGTGATTTCTCCTTAAACTAGTGCTAGAAGTCTACTGACCTCCTGTATCACTAATAGTAATAGGTCGAGAGAGCATTTGTTTTCTATATTGCACCACCATTAAACCGATATTGGTTGGACCATTGTTGGTTGTCATGACAACTGTGGTGGATTGCTTTGCTCATTTCACATAATCGCAAGCTTTGTCTTGCCTAAATGTTTGCTATATTGCCGGGGGTTACAGCCCCCTTTAATTTACTATTACAGCTTAAGTATTAGGTTCATGTAGCCGTCCCCTATATTTAGCGCTATTCCGTTTAGGGCTAGTTTGTTTACCGTTGTCATGGTTACTTGGACACACTTTTTGCTAGCTAACATGTTCGGTCTTCGCACAAATTTATTACCATCTGCAGTAGCATTAGCATATTTACTCTGTATTTATATTAGAATATGCTGCACCGCATTGTAACACATGTTGATATTTGTTTATTTATTCTGACACTGTTTATGTGTTCTCTGGTCTTCCTGGAAGTATAGTTAACATATCCGTCGGTAACAGATGACGGCACATTATCTCTCTCAATATAAAAATATATAAAAAATTATATATAAAACACCTTATTTATGTAAGAAGCTACCTGAGAAATTTCTTTCTTTCATAGTGGCAAGAGTCCATGAGCTGGTGACGTATGGGATATAGATTCCTACCAGGAGAGGGGAAAGTTTCCAAAACCCCTCAAAATGCCTATAAAACATAATTTATGCTTACCTGATAAATTTATTTCTCTTGTAGTGTATTCAGTCCACGGGTCATCCATTACTTATGGGATATATTCCCTTCCCAACAGGAAGTTGCAAGAGGATCACCCAAGCAGAGCTGCTATATAGTTCCTCCCCTCACATGTCATATCCAGTCATTCGACCGAAACAAGACAAGAAAGGAGAAACCATAGGGTGCAGTGGTGACTGGAGTTTTAATTAAAATTTAGATCTGCCTTAAAAAGACAGGGCGGGCCGTGGACTGAATACACTACAAGAGAAATAAATTTATCAGGTAAGCATAAATTATGTTTTCTCTTGTTAAGTGTATTCAGTCCACGGGTCATCCATTACTTATGGGATACCAATACCAAAGCTAAAGTACACGGATGATGGGAGGGACAAGGCAGGAACTTAAACGGAAGGAACCACTGCCTGTAGAACCTTTCTCCCAAAAACAGCCTCCGAAGAAGCAAAAGTGCCAAATTTGTAAAATTTTGAAAAAGTGTGAAGCGAAGACCAAGTTGCAGCCTTGCAAATCTGTTCAACAGAGGCCTCATTCTTAAAGGCCCAGGTGGAAGTCACAGCTCTAGTGGAATGAGCTGTAATTCTTTCAGGGGGCTGCTGTCCAGCAGTCTCATAGGCTAAACGTATTATGCTACGAAGCCAAAAGGAGAGAGAGGTTGCCGAAGCTTTTTAACCTCTCCTCTGACCAGAGTACACGACAAACAGGGCAGAAGTTTGACGAAAATCTTTAGTTGCCTGTAAATAGAACTTCAGGGCACGGACTACGTCCAGATTATGCAAAAGTCGTTCCTTTTTTGAAGAAGGATTAGGACGTAATGATGGAACAACAATCTTCTGATTGATATTCCTGTTAGAAACTACCTTAGGTAAAAACCCAGGTTTAGTACGCAGAACTACCTTGTCTGAATGGAAAATCAGATAAGGAGAATCACAATGTAAGGCCGATAACTCAGAGACTCTTTGAGCCGAGGAAATAGCCATCAAAAACAGAACTTTCCAAGATAAAAGCTTAATATCAATGGAATGAAGGGGTTCAAACGGAACCCCTTGAAGAACTTTAAGAACCAAGTTTAAGCTCCACGGAGGAGCAACAGTCTTAAACACAGGCTTAATCCTGGCCAAAGTCTGACAAAAAGCCTGGACGTCTGGAACTTCTGCCAGACGTTTGTGTAAGAGAATAGACAGAGCAGAAATCTGTCCCTTTAACGAACTAGCAGATAATCCCTTTTCTAAACCCTCTTGTAGAAAGGACAATATCCTAGGAATCCTAACCTTACTCTATGAGTAACCCTTGGATTCGCACCAATATAAATATTTACGCCATATTTTATGGTAAATTTTTCTGGTAACAGGCTTCCGTGCCTGTATTAAGGTATCAATAACTGACTCCGAGAAGCCACGCTTTGATAGGATCAAGCGTTCAATCTCAATGCAGTCAGTCTCAGAGAAATTAGATTTGGATGTTTGAAAGGACCTTGTATTAGAAGGTCCTGCCTCAGAGGTAGAGACCATGGTGGACAGGACGACATGTCCACTAGGTCTGCATACCAGGTCCTGCGTGGCCACGCAGGCGCTATCAGAATCACAGATGCTCTCTCCTGTTTGATCTTGGCAATCAGTCGAGGTAGCATCGAAAATGGTGGAAACACATAAGCCATGTTGAAGACCCAAGGGGCTGTCAGAGCATCTATCAGCGCCGCTCCCGGGTCCCTGGATCCGTAACAAGGAAGCTTGGCGTTCTGGCGAGACGCCATGAGATCCAGATCTGGTTTGCCCCAACGGTGAATCAGTTGAGCGAAGACCTCCGGATGAAGTTCCCACTCCCCCGGATGAAAAGTCTGGCGACTTAGAAAATCTGCCTCCCAGTTCTCCACGCCTGGGATGTAGTTCGCTGACAGGTGGCAAGAGTGAGACTCTGCCCAGCGAATTATCTTTGAGACTTCCAACATCGCTAGGGAACTCCTGGTTCCCTCTTGATGGTTGATGTAAGCCACAGTCGTGATGTTGTCCGACTGAAATCTGATGAACCTCAGTGTTGCTAACTGAGGCCAAGCTAGAAGAGCATTGAATATTGCTCTCAACTCCAGAATATTTATTGGGAGGAGTTTCTCCTCCTGAGTCCATAATCCCTGAGCCTTCAGGGAGTTCCAGACTGCGCCCCAACCTAGAAGGCTGGCATCTGTTGTTACAATTGTCCAATCTAGCCTGCGAAAGGTCATCCCCTTGGACAGATGGACCCGAGAAAGCCACCAGAGAAGAGAATCTCTGGCCTCTTGATCCAGATTTAGTAGAGGGGACAAATCAGAGTAATCCCCATTCCACTGACTTAGCATGCATAATTGCAGAGGTCTGAGATGCAGGCGCGCAAATGGTACTATGTCCATTGCCGCTACCATTAAGCCGATTACTTCCATGCACTGAGCTACTGACGGGCATGGAATGGAATGAAGGACACGGCAAGCATTTAAAAGTTTTGATAACCTGGCATCCGTCAGGTAAATTTTCATTTCTACAGAATCTATCAGAGTCCCTAGGAAGGAGACTCTTGTGAGTGGTGATAGAGAACTCTTTTCCACGTTCACCTTCCACCCATGCGACCTCAGAAATGCCAGAACTATCTCTGTATGAGACTTGGCAATTTGAAAACTTGACGCTTGTATCAGAATGTCGTCTAGGTACGGAGCCACCGCTATGCCTCGCGGTCTTAGCACCGCTAGAAGTGAGCCCAGAACCTTTGTAAAAATTCTCGGGGCCGTAGCTAACCCGAAGGGAAGAGCCACAAACTGATAATGCCTGTCTAGAAAGGCAAATCTTAGGTACCGATAATGATCTTTGTGAATCGGTATATGAAGGTAGGCATCCTTTAAGTCTACTGTGGTCATGTATTGACCCTCTTGGATCATGGGTAGGATGGTTCGAATAGTTTCCATTTTGAATGATGGAACTCTTAGGAATTTGTTTAAGATTTTTAGGTCCAAGATTGGTCTGAAGGTTCCCTCTTTCTTGGGAACCACAAACAGATTTGAGTAAAACCCTTGCCCTTGTTCTGTCCGCGGAACTGGGTGGATCACCCCCATTACTAAGAGGTCTTGTACACAGCGTAGAAATGCCTCTTTCTTTATTTGGTTTGCTGATAACCTTGAAAGATGAAATCTCCCTTGTGGAGGAGAAGCTTTGAAGTCCAGAAGATATCCCTGAGATATGATCTCCAACGCCCAGGGATCCTGGACATCTCTTGCCCAAGCCTGGGCGAAGAGAGAAAGTCTGCCCCCCCCCCCACTAGATCCGTTTCCGGATAGGGGGCCCTCTCTTCATGCTGTCTTAGGGGCAGAAGTAGGCTTTCTGGCCTGCTTGCCCTTGTTCCAGGGCTGGTTAGCTTTCCAGCCCTGTCTGTAACGAGCAACAGTTCCTTCCTGTTTTGGAGCGGAGGAAGTTGATGCTGCTCCTGCCTTGAAGTTACGAAAGGCACGAAAATTAGACTGTTTGGCCTTTGATTTGGCCCTGTCCTGAGAAAGAGTATGACCCTTACCTCCAGTAATGTCAGCAATAATTTCTTTCAAGCCGGGCCCGAATAAGGTCTGCCCTTTGAAAGGAATATTAAGCAATTTAGATTTAGAAGTTACGTCAGCTGACCAGGATTTAAGCCATAGCGCTCTGCGCGCCTGGATGGCGAATCCGGAGTTCTTAGCCGTTAGTTTGGTTAAATGTACAACGGCATCAGAAACAAATGCATTAGCTAGCTTAAGTGCTTTAAGCTTGGCCATAATCTCATCCAATGGAGCTGTGCGAATGGCCTCTTCCAGAGACTCAAACCAGAATGCCGCAGCAGCAGTGACAGGCGCAATGCATGCAAGGGGCTGTAAGATAAAACCTTGTTGAACAAACATTTTCTTAAGGTAACCTAATTTTTTATCCATTGGATCAGAAAAAGCACAACTATCCTCCACCGGGATAGTGGTACGTTTAGCTAAAGTAGAAACTGCTCCCTCCACCTTAGGGACCGTCTGCCATAAGTCTCGTGTGGTGGCGTCTATTGGAAACATTTTTCTAAATATCGGAGGAGGGGAAAAGGGCACACCGGGTCTATCCCACTCCTTGCTAATAATTTCTGTAAGTCTTTTAGGTATAGGAAAAACGTCAGTACATACCGGTACCGCAAAGTATCTATCCAACCTACATATTTTCTCTGGAATTGCAACCGTGTTACAATCATTCAGAGCCGCTAATACCTCCCCTAGCAATACACGGAGGATCTCAAGCTTAAATTTAAAATTAGAAATCTCTGAATCCGGTCTCCCTGGATCAGATCCGTCACCCACAGAATGAAGCTCTCCGTCCTCATGTTCTGCAAATTGTGACGCAGTATCGGACATGGCTCTCACATCATCAGCGCGCTCTGTCCTTAACCCAGAGCTATCGCGCTTGCCTCTTAATTCTGGCAATTTAGATAATACCTCTGTCATAACAGCAGCCATGTCTTGCAAAGTGATTTGTATGGGCCTCTCTGATGTACTTGGCGGCACAATATCACGCGCCTCCTGAGCGGGAGGCGAAGGTACTGACACGTGAGGAGAGTTAGTCGGCATAACTTCCCCCTCGTTGTCTGGTGATAATTTCTTTACAGATAAAAATTGACTTTTATTCAAAGTGACATCAATACATTTAGTACACATTTCTGTGGGGCTCCACATTGGCCTTCAAACATAGTGAACAAACAGATTCATCTGTGTCAGACATGTTTAAACAGACTAGCAATGAGACTAGCAAGCTTGGAAAATCCTTTCAAATAAGTTTACAAGCAATATAAAAAACGCTACTGCGCCTTTAAGAAGCACAAAAAATCGTCACAGTTGAAATAACAATGAACCAAATCAGTTATAGCAACCAAATTTTCACAGTAAATGTATTAAATTAGCAAAGCATTGCACCCACTAGCAAATGGATGATTAACCCCTTAATACCCAAAAACGGATAATCAATTTAACAATTAACGTTTTTATCACAGTCAAACACACTGTCACAGGTCTGCTGTGACTGATTACCTACCTCAAAATGAATTTTGAAGACCCCTGAGCTCTCTAGAGACATCCTGGATCAAGGAGGAAGAAGCAGGAAGACTGTAACTGAATTTTTACTGCGCAAAAAAGCGCTAAAAAAGGCCCCTCCCACTCATATTACAACAGTGGGAAACCTCAGTTAAACGTTTCTAAGCAGAAAAAAACGACAGCCATGTGGAAAATCATGCCCCAAAAGATTTATCACCAAAGTACCTCACAAAAAACGAATAACATGCCAGTAAACGTTTTAAACATGCACTTTAAAAGTTAGGAAGTGTTATTAATAAGCCTGCTACCAGTCGTTTCTACTGCAGTTAAGGCTCATACATTACTTCAGTATTAACAGTATTTTCTTAGTCAAATTCTATTCCTTAGAAAATTACTTATTGTACATACATTCATCAGCCTGATACCAGTCGCTACTGCATTTAAGGCTGTACTTACATTACATCGGTATCAGCAGTATTTTCTTAGTCAATTCCATTCCTTAGAAAAATATTCTACTGCACATACCTCCTCTGCAGGTGACCCCGCATGCTATTCCCTTTCTGAAGTTACCCCACTCCTCAGAATGTGCGAGAACAGCCAGTGGATCTTAGTTACTTCTGCTAAGATTATAGAAAACGCAGGCAGATTCTTCTTCTAAATACTGCCTGAGAGAAAAAAACAGCACACTCCGGTGCCATTTAATATAACAAACTTTTGATTGAAGAAATAATTAAGTATAAAAATTCCACACTCCTCTCACACCTTCCTACTATGTCAGTTGCAAGAGAATGACTGGGTATGACATGTGAGGGGAGGAGCTATATAGCAGCTCTGCTTGGGTGATCCTCTTGCAACTTCCTGTTGGGAAGGGAATATATCCCATAAGTAATAGATGACCCGTGGACTGAATACACTTAACAAGAGAAATACACCTCCCACCACACACATACCTCAGTTTTAACGAATAGCCAAGTAGTGAGGTGTAAAAAGGAGTAAAAAAAGCATACAAAAAGCGGAACTGGAAAAAAACATAATTTATGCTTACCTGATAAATTTATTTCTCTTGTAGTGTATCCAGTCCACGGATCATCCATTACTTATGGGATATTCTCCTTCCCAACAGGAAGTTGCAAGAGTTCACCCACAGCAGAACTGCCATATCCAGTCATTCGACCGAAAACATGCAGAGAAAGGAAAAACCATAGGGTGCAGTGGTGACTGTAGTTTAAATGAAAAAATTACCTGCCTTAAAATGACAGGGCGGGCCGTGGACTGGATACACCACAAGAGAAATAAATTTATCAGGTAAGCATAAATTATGTTTTCTCTTGTTAGGTGTATCCAGTCCACGGATCATGCATTAATTATGGGATACCAATACCAAAGCTAAAGTACACGGATGAAGGTAGGGACAAGGCAAGTACTTAAACGGAAGGTACCACTGCCTGAAAAAAAAAATCCTTTCTCCCAAAAATAGCCTCCGAAGAAGCAAAGTATGAAGCGCGGACCAAGACGCCGTCTTGTAAATCTGTAGAAGCCTCATTTTAAAAAGGCCCAAGTGAAAGCCACAACTCTAGTAGAATGAGCTGTAATTCCTTCAGGAGGCTGCTGTCCAGCAGTCTCATAAGCTAAACGAATTATGCTTTTAACCAAAAAGAAAGAGAGGTTGCTGAAGTCTTTTGACCTCTCCTCTGTCCAGAGTAGACAACAAACAAAGTAAATGTTTGATGAAAATCTGAAGTAGCTTGTAAGTAAAACTTGAAGGCACGAACCACGTCCAAATTGTGTAATAGACGTTCCATCTTTGAAGAAGGATTAGGATACAAGAATGGAACAACACTCTCTTGAGTGATATTCTTGTTGGATACCACCTTAGGTAAAAAACCCAGTTTTGATACGCAGGACTACCTTATCCGTACGGAGGACCAGATAAGGAGAATCACATTGTAAAGCAGATAACTCGGAGACTCTACAAGCCGAGGAAATATCTACCAAAAAGGAACTTTTCAAGATAAAAAGATTGATATCTATAGAATGAAGAGTTTCAAACGGAACTCCTTGAAGAACCTTAATAATCAGGTTTAAGCTCCATGGCGGAGCAACAGGTTTAGACACAGGCTTGGTTCTAACCAAAGCCTGACAAAATGCCTGAACGTCTGGAGTATCTGCCACACGCTTGTGCAAAAGAATAGACAGAGTAACCCTTGGATTCATATCAATAAGATATTTATGCTATATCTATGTTATTTTTCCTAGTGACAGGCTTTCATGCCTGTATTAAGGAATCAATGACTGACTCGGAGAAGCCATGCTTTGATAACATCAAGCGTTCAGTCTCCAGGCAGTCCATCTCAAAGAAGTTTCATTTAGATGGTTGAAAGGACCCTGAGGTAGAGGGTCCTGTCTCAGAAGCAGAGATCTTGATGGAAAGAATGACATGTCAACCAGATCTGCATACCAGGTCCTGCGTGGCCACGCAGGCGCTGTTAAAAACACCAAAGCACTCTCCTGCTTGATCTTGTGCAAAGACCTCCGGAGGGAATTTCCACTTCCCCGGGAGAAAAGTCTGACGACTTAGAAAATCCACCTCCCAGTTCTTAACACCTGGGATATGGAGAGTTGATAGACAAGAGAGACTCTCTGTCCAGTGAATTATTTTAAGACTTCTAACATCGCTAGGGAACTTCTGTTCCCCCTTGATGGTTGATGTAAGCCACAGTCGTGATATTGTGCGACTGAATCTGATGTACCTCAGAGTTGCTAACTGAGGCCAAGCCTGAAGAGCATGGAATATCGCTCCCAGTTCCAGAATATTTATTAGAAGGAGGGTCTCCTCCTGAGTCCACTATCCCTGAGTCTTCAGGGAGTCCCAGACTGTATCCCAACCTAAAAGGTTGGCATCTGTTGTAACAACTGTCCCATCTGACCTGCGGAACCCTTGGACAGATGGACCCGAGATAGCCACCAGAGAAGAGAATCTCTGGCTTCTTGGTCCAGATTTAAGAAGGGGACAAATCTGTGTAATCCCCGTTCCATTGACTGAGCATGCATAGTTGCAGCGGTCTGAAATGTAGGCGTGCAAACGGTACTATGTCCCTTGCCACTACCATTAGGCCGATTACATTCATGTACCGAGCCACCGAAGGGCGCGGATAAAATGAAGAACACGGCAGTAAGTTAGAAACTTTGACAACCTGGACTCAGTCACGTAAATTTTCATTTCTTCAGAATCTATCAGAGTCCCTAGGAAGGAAACCCTTGAGATTGGGGATAGAGAACTCTTTCCTCGTTCACTTTCCACCCCTGCGATCTCAGAAATGCCAGTACTACATCCGTATGAGACTTGGCAATTTGGATGTTCGACGCCTAAATAAGGGGCCACTTCTATGCCCCGCGGCCTAAGGAACGCCAAAGCGACCCCAGAACCTCCATAAAGATTCTTGGGGCTGTAGTTAACCCAAAGGAAAGAGCAACAAACTGGTAATGCCTGTCTAGAAAGGCAAACCTGAAAAACGATGGTGATCCTTATGCATCATTATGTGAGGATAAGTATCCTTCAAATCCATTGTAGTCCTCTATTGACTCTCCTAGATCATAGTTAAGATGGTAAGAATAGTTTCCATCTTAAATGATGGAATTCTAAAGAATTTGTTTAAGATCTTTAAATCCAAAATAGGTCTGAAGGTTCCCTCTCCTCGGGAACCACAAACAGATTTGAGAAAAACTCTGTCCCTGTTCCTGTCTTGGAACTGGATGGGTCTCGTACACAATGTAAGAATGCCTCTTTCTTTATCTGGTGTGCAGATAATTGTGAAAGGTAAAATCTCCCCTTTTTCGGAGGGGAAGCTTTGAAATCCAGAAGATATCTCTGGGATATAATTTCCAATGCCCAGGTATTCTGGGCATCTCTTGCCCATGCCTGGGCGAAAAGTGAAAGTCTGCCCCCTACAGGATCCGTTACCGGATAGGGGACCGTTCCTTCATGCTGTCTAAGAGGCAGCAGCAGGCTCCTTGGCCTGCTTATCTTTGTTCCAGGTCCGGTTGTCTCCAGACCGTCATGGACTGAGCAAAAGTACCCTCTTTATTTGCCTTAGAGGAAGTTGATGCCACACCTGCCTTGAAGTTTCGAAAGGCACGTAAATTAGATTTTTTTGGCCCTTGATTTGGACCTGTCCTGAGGAAGGGCATGACCTTTTCTTCCAGTGATATTAGCAATGATCTCCTTCAAACCAGGCACTAATAGGGTCTGCCCCTTGAAGGGAAGTTAAGTAGCTTATTTATTAAAGTCACGACAGCTGACCATGATATAAGCCATAGCGCTCTGCGCGCCAGTATAGTAAAAAACAGAATTCTTAGCCGTTAGTTTAGTCAAATGAACATAGGCATCAGAAACAAAGGAATTGGCTAGCTTAAGTGCTCTAAGCTTGACAAGTATATTCATCCAATGGAGTCGCTACCTGTAAAGCCTCATCCAGAGACTCCAACCAGAACGCCGCAGCAGCAGTGACAGGAGCAATGCATGCAAGGGCTGCAGGATAAAACCTTGTTGAATAAACATTTTCCTAAGGTAACCCTCTAATTTTTTATCCATTGGATTCGGGATGAAGATTGAAGACGCCGTCTGGATGAAGAATTCGCCGGGATGAAGATCGTTCAAGCGGGACTTCAAAAGCTGTAAGTGGATCGTCAGGGAGTTAGTGATAGGATTTTTTAAGGGTTTATTGGGTGGGTTTTATTTTTTAGTTTAGGGTCTGGGCAGTAAAAGCTGAATGCCCTTCTAAGGGCAATGCCCATACAAATGCCCTTTTCAGGTTTTTGTTAGAATTAGGTTTTTATTTTGGGGGGTTGGTTGGGTGGTGGGTTTTTATTTATAGGTAAAAGAACTGATATCGTCGGGGCAATGCCCCACAAAAGGTCCTTTTAAGGGCCATTGGTAGTTTATTGTAGGCTAGGGTTTTTTTTATTTTGGGTGGGCTTTTTTATTTTGATAGGGCTATTAGATTAGGTGTAATTCTTTTTTATTGTTGATAATTTAGTTTTTTATTTTTTGTAATTAGATAGTTTGTAATTTATATAGTAGCGTTAGGATTTTTTTTTAATGTGTCGTTTAATTTAATTGGTAGTTAGTTTAATATTAGTTTAATAATTATATTTGTTTAATTGTTAGTTTAAACTTAGTTTTTTTAATTTGACAGGTAAGTTTTAATTTAAGCTAGGGAAATTGTTATTTTAACATAAAGTTAGGGGGGCATTAGGTTTAGGGGTTACTAGTTTAAATTAGTTTATTGTAATATGGGGGGCTTTCAGTTTAGGAGTTAATAGTTTTATTTAGTATATTTAGTTGGGGGGCTTTTGGTTTAGGGGTTAATAGGTTTATTATAGTGGATTGCAGTTTAGGGTTTTAAGGGACACTAAACCCAACATTTTTCTTTCATGATTCAGATAGAGATTACAAATTTAAACAATATTACAATTTACTTCTATTATTTATTTTGCTTAATTTTTTTTTAGATATTCTTAGTTGAAGAAAAAGCAATGCACATAGGTGAGCCAATCACAAAAGGCTTCTAAGTGCAGGAACCAATCAGCAGCTACTAAGTCTATCTAGATATGCTTTTCAGCAAAGAATATCAAGAGAATAAAACAAATTAGATAATAGAAGTAAATTAGAAAGTAGCATGCTCTTTCTAAATCATGAAAGAAAACATGTGGGTTTCATGTCCCTTTAATAACTTTAGAATAGTGGGGGCGGACGGGTGATTAGGGGTTAATAATATTTACATTATGTTTGTGATGCGGGAGGGCAGCGGTTTAGGGGTTAATAACTTCAGTATAGTGGTGACGATGACAGGGAGCGGCGAAATTGGGGTTAATACATTTATTAAAGTGTTGGCAATGCGGAAGGGCCTCGGTTTAGGGGTTAATAGGTAGTTTATGTGTGTTTAGTGTACTTTGTAACACTTTAGCTATGAGTTTTACGTTACAGCTTTGTAGTGTAAAACTCAGAACTACTGACTTTAGATTGCGGAAGGGATCTTGTCAGTATAGGCTGCAATGCTCCCTTTTTAGCCTCACCGCAAAACTAGTAATACCGCCGCTATGGGAATCTTATGAAAAAACGTCAGTTATACGAGTGCAGTAATGACATTGCGGTACAGGCTAAAAGGTGTGCGGAACAGCTTTTCTGACAACACTTGTAATAGCTGCGGTGCTGTTTTAACTCTGAAAATGCCATATTTTTTTTTTTTTTTTAATACTTTATTTATATCCAGCAATGTGTAATACAAAAGAAAAAAGAACAACCAAATTCGTCATTTTACGCCTCGCAGGGCTCCTTATCATACTTCATATAAAAGAATACAAAATAAAGCTAAACGCTTATTGCCTTGTTGACATTTCATAGTTATATTCAAGCTGATTTATACACAATGCTGGGTTTTAAACATAATTCTTAAAAATCTTTTACACTCATGTTTGCCCTATCACACACACCAAAAGAAGAAGAGAGAAAAAAAGAAAAAGGAGAAAAAAAAAAAAAAAACATAATTTATGCTTACCTGATAAATTCCTTTCTCCTGTAGTGTAGTCAGTCCACGGGTCATCATTACTTATGGGATATTAACTCCTCCCCAACAGGAAGTGCAAGAGGATCACCCAAGCAGAGCTGCTATATAGCTCCTCCCCTCTACGTCACACCCAGTCATTCGACCGAGAACCAAACGAGAAAGGAGAAACTATAGGGTGCAGTGGTGACTGGAGTATAATTAAAAAATTTAGACCTGCCTTAAAAAACAGGGCGGGCCATGGACTGACTACACTACAGGAGAAAGGAATTTATCAGGTAAGCATAAATTATGTTTTCTCCTGTTAAGTGTAGTCAGTCCACGGGTCATCATTACTTATGGGATACCAATACCAAAGCTAAGTACACGGATGACGGGAGGGACAGGCAGGATCTCTATACGGAAGGAACCACTGCCTGAAGAACCTTTCTCCCAAAAACAGCCTCCGAAGAAGCAAAAGTGTCAAATTTGTAAAATTTGGAAAAAGTATGAAGAGAAGACCAAGTTGCAGCCTTGCAAATCTGTTCAACAGAGGCCTCGTTCTTAAAGGCCCAAGTGGAAGCCACAGCTCTAGTAGAATGAGCTGTAATCCTTTCAGGAGGTTGCTGTCCAGCACTCTCATAGGCTAAGCGTATTATGCTACGAAGCCAAAAGGATAGAGAGGTAGCAGATGCTTTTTGACCTCTCCTCTGTCCAGAATAAACGACAAACAGGGAAGAAGTTTGTCGAAAATCTTTAGTTGCCTGTAAATAAAATTTCAGGGCACGGACTACATCTAGATTGTGCAGAAGTCGTTCCTTCTTTGAAGAAGGGTTAGGACACAATGATGGAACAACAATCTCTTGATTGATATTCTTGTTAGTGACTACCTTAGGTAAGAACCCAGGTTTAGTACGCAGAACTACCTTATCTGAATGAAAAATCAGATACGGAGAATCACAATGTAAGGCTGATAATTCAGAGACTCTACGAGCCGAGGAAATAGCCATTAAAAACAGAACTTTCCAAGATAACAGCTTGATATCAATGGAGTGAAGGGGTTCAAACGGAACACCCTGTAAAACGTTAAGAACTAAGTTTAAACTCCACGGCGGAGCAACAGATTTAAACACAGGCTTAATCCTGGCCAAAGCCTGACAAAAAGCCTGAACGTCTGGAACTTCTGACAGACGCTTGTGTAAAAGGATGGACAGAGCTGAGATCTGTCCCTTTAAGGAACTAGCAGATAAACCCTTTTCTAAACCTTCTTGTAGAAAAGACAATATCCTAGGAATCCTAACCTTACTCCATGAGTAACCCTTGGATTCGCACCAGTGTAAGTATTTACGCCATATCTTATGGTAAATTTTCCTGGTAACAGGTTTCCTAGCCTGTATTAAGGTATCAATTACTGGCTCCGAAAATCCACGCTTTGATAAAATTAAGCGTTCAATTTCCATGCAGTCAGCTTCAGAGAAATTAGATTTTGATGTTTGAAAGGACCCTGAATTAGAAGGTCCTGTCTCAGAGGCAGAGACCAAGGTGGACAGGATGACATGTCCACTAGATCTGCATACCAGGTCCTGCGTGGCCACGCAGGCACTATTAGAATCACTGATGCTTCCTCCTGTTTGATCCTGGCAATCAAACGAGGAAGCATCGGGAAGGGTGGAAACACATAAGCCATCCTGAAGGTCCAAGGTGCTGTCAAGGCATCTATCAGGACCGCTCCCGGGTCCCTGGACCTGGACCCGTAACGAGGAAGCTTGGCGTTCCGGCGAGACGCCATGAGATCCATATCTGGTTTGCCCCAACGTCGAAGTATTTGGGCAAAGACCTCCGGATGAAGTTCCCACTCCCCCGGATGAAAAGTCTGGCGACTTAGGAAATCCGCCTCCCAGTTGTCCACTCCTGGGATGTGGATCGCTGACAGGTGGCAAGAGTGAGACTCTGCCCAGCGAATTATCTTTGATACTTCCATCATCGCTAAGGAACTTCTTGTCCCTCCCTGATGGTTGATGTAAGCCACAGTCGTGATGTTGTCCGACTGAAACCTGATGAACCTCAGAGTTGCTAACTGAGGCCAAGCCAGAAGGGCATTGAGAACTGCTCTCAATTCCAGAATGTTTATTGGAAGGAGACTCTCCTCTTGAGTCCATGATCCCTGAGCCTTCAGGGAATTCCAGACAGCACCCCAACCTAGTAGGCTGGCGTCTGTAGTTACAATTGTCCAGTCTGGCCTGCTGAAGGGCATCCCCCTGGACAGATGTGGCCGAGAAAGCCACCATAGAAGAGAATCTCTGGTCTCCTGATCCAGATTCAGCGTAGGGGACAAATCTGAGTAATCCCCATTCCACTGACTTAGCATGCACAATTGCAGCGGTCTGAGGTGCAGGCGTGCAAAAGGAACTATGTCCATTGCTGCTACCATTAAGCCGATTACCTCCATGCATTGAGCCACTGACGGGTGTTGAATGGAATGAAGGGCACGGCAAGCATTTAGAAGCTTTGTTAACCTGTCCTCTGTCAGGTAAATTTTCATTTCTACAGAATCTATAAGAGTCCCCAAGAAGGGAACTCTTGTGAGTGGTAAGAGAGAACTCTTCTCCTCGTTTACTTTCCACCCATGCGATCTTAGAAATGCCAGTACTAACTCTGTATGAGACTTGGCAGTTTGAAAGCTTGACGCTTGTATCAGAATGTCGTCTAGGTACGGAGCTACCGAGATTCCTCGCGGTCTTAGTACCGCCAGAAGAGAGCCCAGAACCTTTGTAAAGATTCTTGGAGCCGTAGCCAACCCGAAGGGAAGAGCTACAAACTGGTAATGCTTGTCTAGGAAGGCAAACCTTAGATACCGGTAATGTTCTCTGTGAATCGGTATGTGAAGGTAAGCATCCTTTAAATCCACTGTGGTCATGTACTGACCTCTTTGGATCATGGGTAAAATTGTCCGAATAGTTTCCATCTTGAATGATGGAACTCTTAGGAATTTATTTAGGATCTTTAAATCCAATATTGGTCTGAAGGTTCCCTCTTTTTTGGGAACCACAAACAGATTTGAGTAAAACCCTTGTCCGTGTTCCGACCGCGGAACTGGATGGATCACTCCCATTAGTAAAAGGTCTTGTACAAAGCGTAGAAATGCCTCTTTCTTTATCTGGTTTGTTGACAACCTTGAAAGGTGAAATCTCCCTTGTGGAGGAGAAGCTTTGAAGTCCAGAAGATATCCCTGAGATATGATCTCCAACGCCCAGGGATCCTGGACATCTACATCTCTTGCCCAAGCCTGGGCGAAGAGAGAGAGTCTGCCCCCCACTAGATCCGTTACCGGATCGGGGGCCCTCACTTCATGCTGTCTTAGGGGCAGCAGCAGGCTTTCTGGCCTGCTTGCCCTTGTTCCAGGCCTGGTTAGGTTTCCAGCCTTGTCTGTAGCGAGCAACCGCTCCTTCCTGTTTTGGAGCAGAGGAAGTTGAAGCTGCTCCTGCCTTGAAGTTACGAAAGGCACGAAAATTAGACTGTCTAGCCCTGGGTTTGGCTCTGTCTTGAGGCAGAGCATGGCCTTTACCTCCCGTAATATCAGCGATAATTTCTTTCAAACCGGGCCCGAATAAAGTCTGCCCCTTGAAAGGTATGTTAAGTAATTTCGATTTAGAAGTTACATCAGCTGACCAGGATTTTAGCCACAGCGCTCTGCGTGCCTGAATGGCGAATCCGGAATTCTTAGCCGTAAGTTTAGTTAAATGTACTACGGCATCAGAAATAAATGAATTAGCTAGCTTAAGGGTTTTAAGCTTAAGTGAAATCTCATCTAATGTCGCTGACAGGCGCAATGCATGCAAGGGGTTGTAATATAAAACCTTGTTGAACAAACATTTTCTTAAGGTAACCCTCTAACTTTTTATCCATTGGATCTGAAAAGGCACAGCTATCCTCCACCGGGATAGTGGTGCGCTTAGCTAAAGTAGAAACTGCTCCCTCCACCTTAGGGACCGTTTGCCATAAGTCCCGTGTGGTGGCGTCTATTGGAAACATTTTTCTGAATATAGGAGGGGGTGAGAAAGGCACACCGGGTCTGTCCCACTCCTTAGTAATAATTTCAGTAAGTCTCTTAGGTATAGGAAAAACGTCAGTACTCGTCGGTACCGCAAAATATTTATCCAACCTACACATTTTCTCTGGGATTGCAACTGTGTTACAATCATTCAGAGCCGCTAACACCTCCCCTAGCAATACACAGAGGTTTTCCAGCTTAAACTTAAAATTTGAAATGTCTGAATCCAATTTATTTGGATCAGATCTGTCACCCGCAGAATGAAGCTCTCCATCCTCATGCTCTGCAAATTGTGACGCAGTATCAGACATGGCCCTAGCATTATCAGTATACTCTGTTCTCATCCCAGAGTGATCTCGTTTACCTCTAAGTTCTGGTAATTTAGACAAAACTTCAGTCATAACATTAGCCATGTCTTGTAAAGTGATTTGTAATGGCCGCCCTGATGTACTTGGCGTTACAATATCACGTACCTCCTGAACGGGAGATGCAGGTACTGACACGTGAGGCAAGTTAGTCGGCATAACTTCCCCCTCGTTGTCTGGTGAATGTTGCTTAACATGTACAGATTGACTTTTATTTAAAGTAGCATCAATGCAATTAGTACATAAATTTCTATTGGGCTCCACCTTGGCTTTTGAACATATTGCACAAAGAGATTCCTCTGTGTCAGACATGTTTAAACAAACTAGCAATTAGACTAGCAAGCTTGGAAATACTTTTCAACTAAATTTACAAGCAATATGTAAAACGTTACTGTGCCTTTAAGAAGCACACAAAAAAACTGACAGTTGAATAAAAATGAACCGGATTAGTTATATAAACCAAATTTAGCAAAGGATTGCACACATTAGCAATGGATGATTAACCCTTAATATCAGAAAAAAAAACGTATAACAATTGACAATATAAGCGTTTTTATCACAGTCAAGCACAGTCTCACAGGTCTGCTGTGAGTGATTACCTCCCTCAAAACTAGTTTTGAAGACCCCTGAGCTCTGTGGAGACGTCCTGGATCATGCAGGGAGAAAAAGACAGACTTGACTGAATTTCTGATGCGTAGTAAAAGCGCCAAAATAGGCCCCTCCCACTCACACTACAACAGTGAGGGAAGCTCAGTAAACTGTTTTAATTTAAAACAAACGACAGCCATGTGGAAAATAAAGCCCAAAACAATTTTCACCAAGTACCTCAGATAATTAAACGATTTAACATGCCAGTAAACGTTTAAAATCTAATATATGAAATGTCATTAAAAAGCCTGCTGCTAGTCGCTCACACTGCAAGTTAGGCTAAAAGTTATATGCATACAGTATTTTCCCAGTGAAGTGCCATTCCCCAGAAATACTTAAGTGTAAACATATATACATGTCAGCCTGATACCAGTTGCTACTACTGCATTTAAGGCTGTACTTACATTATATCGGTATTAGCAGTATTTTCAAAGTCAATTCCATTCCTTAGAAAATAATATACTGCAACATACCTCTTTGCAGGTGAACCTGCCCGCTGTCCCCTGATCTGAAGTTACCTTACTCCTCAGAATGGCCGAGAACAGCAAACGGATCTTAGTTACGTCCGCTAAGATCATATACAAAAACTCAGGTAGATTCTTCTTCAAATTCTGCCTGAGAAGGAAACAACACACTCCGGTGTCGTTTAAAATAACAAACTTTTGATTGAAGATATAAAAAACTAAGTTTAATCACCACAGTCCTCTCACACATCCTATCTATTAGTTGGGTGCAAGAGAATGATTGGGTGTGACGTAGAGGGGAGGAGCTATATAGCAGCTCTGCTTGGGTGATCCTCTTGCACTTCCTGTTGGGGAGGAGTTAATATCCCATAAGTAATGATGACCCGTGGACTGACTACACTTAACAGGAGAAAAGGGGGCTATTCCCTCTTCCTCTCTCCCCCCGGTCCCCGAAACTACACCATCCTCTCTCTGACTTCACCCCACTGATAAGGTATCTTCTCTTCGCATATCAAAGTCTGGAACGCTAATGAATTTCTTAGCGGGGCTATATATTGTTTTTGTATCTCGATTGGCCATTCTACAATTATTTTAAGCCATTTATTGAAATATTTTCGGAGGTTATGCTCCAAAGCTAGTTTCTTATAGTATATTTCTGCTGTCATTTGTGTCTTTATCAGCTTTGTAAACTCCACCATCTTTGGCGCTTTTTTAAGTTTCCATTTTCTTAAAATTAAATTTTGAGCTGCCATAATGGAAGTATTAATTAGTTTTTTATCTCCTGGCCTTATCTGTTCTTGGCATAGTAAAAAAACCACCTCTGAATTAAATTCCATCCGTATTTGAATGTATCTATTGAGCCAATAGTTAATTTTTCCCCAGAATTGCCTGATCTTGGGACATGACCAAAAACAATGTAAAAGGTCCGCCCTTTCCGCATTACATTTATAGCAGCCCAGACTAAGGCCCTCGCCTGCCCACTTGTTGATTCTGTCTGGAGTAAAATAGCAGTTATTCAGAATTTTCCAATGGGCTTCCCTCCAGCTAACTATTGAAGTAGACTCTACAACTACTCCTATACTCTTCTTAATATCCTCCTCTTGTATGCTTGGAAAATATTTTTTGCGTTTATCTCTTATCCCCATCAGATAGTTGTCACCCAGTTTTATAAATAACGCCTCATACCAATAGGATACTGCTCTAATACCCCCCTTATAAAGTTTGAGACCTGCCTCTACTTCTCGTAGCCTCCATTCCGGATTTGTCTCAGCTATTAAAGTTGTAATAAAGCTTCTAGCTTGTAGAAACGCAAAAAAGTTTTTTGAAGGGAGCTGAAACTTACCCGAAATCTGGCTAAATAGTTGTATATTATTTGTACCTTCTATTAACAGCTGCGAAAAATATGTAACTCCCTTATTTTGCCATTCCCTAAATACTGTGTTGTGCAGGCCTGGTTAAAATGCTGGTGTTCCAATTATAGGTAAATATTGTGATATTCTATAATCTATCCCCAATACTTTACAATACAATACTTTTGCCACGCCAATATTATATTTGAAAATGTCAACAACTGTTTAATATTACCAGGCAATTTTCCATATGTATCGTGCAGGACGGCTTTCAAATTAAAGGGGGCTATTAACTCCGACTCTATATCATAATATGTAATATACTGAGCTTCCGTTAACCAATCTATTTATATAAAGTTGTAAATAATTGTGTTTAAACATTTATTTGCCTTGATTCAGGATGTTCAACATTCCTTATTTCAGACAGTCAGTTTCATTATATGGGATAATGCATTTGAATAATCAATTTTTTTTTTCTTACCTTAAAATTTGACTTTTTCTCCTGTGGGCTGTTAGGCTCGCGGGGGCTGAAAATGCTTCATTTTATTGCGTCATTTTTGGCGCAGACTTTTTTGGCGCAAAAAATTATTTGTTATTTCCGGCGTCATTCTTGTCACCGGAAGTTGAGTCATTTTTTTACTTTTTGCGCCAAGTGTCGGCATTACCGGATGTGGCGTCATTTTTGGCGCTAAAAGCATTTAGGCGCCAAATAATGTGGGCGTCTTTTTTGACGCTAAAAAATATGGGCGTCATTATTGTCTCCACATTATTTAAGTCTTATTGTTTATTTGCTTCTGGTTGCTAGAAGCTTGTTCACTGGCATTTTTTCCCATTCCTGAAACTGTCATTTAAGGAATTTGATCAATTTTGCTTTATATGTTGTTTTTTCTATTACATATTGCAAGATGTCTCAGTTGGACCCTGAATCAGAAGATACTTCTGGAAAATCGCTGCCTGATGTTGGATCTACCAAAGTTAAGTGTATTTGCTGTAAACTTGTGGTATCTGTTCCTCCAGCTGTTGTTTGTAATGAATGTCATGACAAACTTGTTAATGCAGATAATATTTCCTTTAGTAATGTTACATTACCTGTTGTTGTTCCATCAACATCTAATACTCAGAGTGTTCCTGTTAACATAAGAGATTTTGTTTCTAAATCCATTAAGAAGGCTATGTCTGTTATTCCTCCTTCTAGTAAACGGAAAAGGTCTTCTAAAACTTCTCATTTTTCAGATGAATTTTTAAATGAACATCATCATTCTGATTCTGTTAATGTTTCCTCTGGTTCAGAGAATTCAGTTTCAGAGGTTGATGCTGATAAATCTTCATATTTATTCAAAATGGAATTTATTCGTTCTTTACTTAAAGAAGTCTTAATTGCATTAGAGATAGAGGAATCTGGTCCTCTTGATACCAAATCTAAACGTTTAAATAAGGTTTTTAAATCTCCTGTAGTTATTCCAGAAGTTTTTCCTGTCCCTGATGCTATTTCTGAAGTAATTTCCAGGGAATGGAATAATTTGGGTAATTCATTCACTCCTTCTAAACGTTTTAAGCAATTATATCCTGTGCCATCTGACAGATTAGAGTTTTGGGACAAAATCCCTAAGGTTGATGGGGCTATCTCTACCCTTGCTAAACGTACTACTATTCCTACAGCAGATAGTACTTCCTTTAAGGATCCTTTAGATAGGAAAATTAAATCCTTTCTAAGAAAAGCTTACTTATGTTCAGGTAATCTTCTTAGACCTGCTATATCTTTAGCGGATGTTGCTGCAGCTTCAACTTTTTGGTTGGAAGCTTTAGCGCAACAAGTAACAGATCATAATTCTCATAGCATTATTATTCTTCTTCAACATGCTAATAATTTTATTTGTGATGCAATCTTTGATATCATCAGGGTTGATGTCAGGTATATGTCTCTAGCTATTTTAGCTAGAAGAGCTTTATGGCTTACAACTTGGAATGCAGATATGTCTTCTAAGTCAACTTTGCTTTCCCTTTCTTTCCAGGATAATAAATTATTTGGTTCACAGTTGGATTCTATTATTTCAACTGTTACTGGAGGGAAAGGAACTTTTTTACCTCAGGATAAAAAATCTAAAGGTAAATTTAGGTCTACTAATCGTTTTCGTTCCTTTCGTCACAATAAGGAACAAAAGCCTGATCCTTCCCCTACAGGAGCAGTATCAGTTTGGAAACAATCTCCAGTCTGGAATAAATCCAAGCCTTTTAGAAAGCCAAAGCCAGCTCCCAAGTCCACATGAAGGTGTGGCCCTCATTCCAGCACAGCTGGTAGGGGGCAGATTACGATTTTTCAAAGAAATTTGGATCAATTCGATTCACTATCTTTGGATTCAGAACATTGTTTCACAAGGGTACAGTATAGGCTTCAAGATAAGGCCTCCTGCAAGAAGATTTTTTCTTTCCCGTTTCCCAGTAAATCCAGTGAAGGCTCAAGCATTTCTGAAATGTGTTTCAGATCTAGAGTTGGCTGGAGTAATTATGCCAGTTCCAGTTCTGTAACAGGGGCTGGGGTTTTACTCAAATCTTTTCATTGTACCAAAGAAGGAGAATTCCTTCAGACCAGTTCTGGATTTAAAAATATTGAATCATTATGTAAGGATACCAACATTCAAGATAGTAACTATAAGGACTATTCTGCCTTTTGTTCAGCAAGGGCATTATATGTCCACAATAGATGTACAGGATGCATATCTGAATATTCCGATTCATCCAGATCACTATCAGTTTCTGAGATTCTCTTTCCTAGACAAGCATTACCAGTTTGTGGCTCTGCCGTTTGGCCTCGCAACAGCTCAAAAGATTTTTTTTTTTTTTTTTATTTAATTTTTTTTATTGAGAAACAATAGGATAGGGGTACATTAGTCAAGGAGACGCAGCTCCAAACCATAGCTCCAAGGAATTTTACAAAGGTTCTCGGTGCCCTTCTCTCTGTAATCAGAAAACAGGGTATTGTGGTATTTCCTTATTTGGACGATATCTTGGTACTTGCTCAGTCTTCACATTTAGCAGAATCTCATACGAATCAACTTGTATTGTTTCTTCAAGAACATGGTTGGAGGATCAATTTACCAAAGAGTTCATTGATTCCTCAGACAAGGGTAACCTTTTTAGGTTTCCAGATAGATTCAGTGTCCATGACTCTGTCTCGGACAGACAAGAGACGTCTAAAATTGGTTTCAGCTTGTCGAAACCTTCAGTCTCAATCATTCCCTTCGGTAGCCTTATGCATGGAAATTCTAGGTCTTATGACTGCTGCATCGGACGTGATCCCCTTTGCTCGTTTTCACATGCGACCTCTTCAGCTCTGTATGCTGAACCAGTGGTGCAGGGATTATACAAAGATATCTCAATTAATATCCTTAAAACCGATTGTACGACAATCTCTGACGTGGTGGACAGACCACCATCGTTTAGTTCAGGGGGCTTCTTTTGTTCTTCCGACCTGGACTGTGATTTCAACAGATGCAAGTCTGACAGGTTGGGGAGCCATTTGGGGGTCTCTGAAAGCACAAGGTGTTTGGGAATCTCAGGAGGTGAGATTACCAATCAACATTTTGGAACTCCGTGCAATTTTCAGAGCTCTTCAGTCATGGCCTCTTCTAAAGAGAGAGTCGTTCATTTGTTTTCAGACGGACAATGTCACAACCGTGGCATATGTCAATCATCAAGGAGGGACTCACAGTCCTCTGGCTATGAAAGAAGTATCTCGAATACTGGTATGGGCGGAATCCAGCTCCTGTCTAATTTCTGCGGTTCATATCCCAGGTATAGACAATTGGGAAGCGGATTATCTCAGTCGCCAAACGTTACATCCGGGCGAATGGTCTCTTCACCCAGATGTATTTCTTCAGATTGTTCAAATGTGGGGACTTCCAGAAATAGATCTGATGGCTTCTCATCTAAACAAGAAGCTTCCCAGGTATCTTTCCAGATCCAGGGATCCTCAAGCGGAGGCAGTGGATGCATTGTCACTTCCTTGGAAGTATCATCCTGCCTATATCTTTCCGCCTCTAGTTCTTCTTCCAAGAGTGATTTCCAAGATTCTAAAAGGAGTGCTCGTTTGTTCTGCTGGTGGCTCCAGCATGGCCTCACAGGTTTTGGTATGCGGATCTTGTCCGGATGGCCACTTGCCAACCGTGGACTCTTCCGTTAAGACCAGACCTTCTATCGCAAGGTCCTTTTTTCCATCAGGATCTCAAATCCTTAAATTTGAAGGTATGGAGATTGAACACTTGATTCTCAGTCATAGAGGTTTCTCTGACTCTGTGATTAATACTATGTTACAGGCTCGTAAATCTGTATCTAGGAAGATATATTATCGAGTCTGGAAGATTTACATTTCTTGGTGTTTTTCTCATCATTTTTCTTGGCATTCTTTTAGAATTCCTAGAATTTTACAGTTTCTTCAGGATGGTTTGGATAAAGGTTTGTCTGCAAGTTCCTTGAAAGGACAAATCTCTGCTCTTTCTGTTCTTTTTCACAGAAAGATTGCTAGTCTTCCTGATATTCATTGTTTTGTACAAGCTTTGGTTCGTATAAAACCTGTCATTAAGTCAATTTCTCCTCCTTGGAGTTTGAATTTGGTTCTGGGGGCTCTTCAAGCTCCTCCGTTTGAACCTATGCATTCGCTGGACATTAAATTACTTTCTTGGAAAGTTTTGTTTCTTTTGGCCATCTCTTCTGCTAGAAGAGTTTCTGAATTATCTGCTCTTTCTTGTGAGTCTCCTTTTCTGATTTTTCATCAAGATAAGGCGGTGTTGCGAACTTCTTTTAAATTTTTACCTAAGGTTGTGAATTCTAACAACATTAGTAGAGAAATTGTGGTTCCTTCATTGTGTCCTAATCCTAAGAATTCTAAGGAAAAGTCGTTGCATTCTTTGGATGTAGTTAGAGCTGTGAAATTTTATGTTGAAACTACTAAGGATTTCCGAAAGACTTCTAGTCTATTTGTTATCTTTTCCGGTTCTAGGAAAGGTCAGAAGGCTTCTGCCATTTCTTTGGCATCTTGGTTAAAATCTTTGATTCATCATGCTTATGTCGAGTCGGGTAAAACTCCGCCTCAAAGGATTACAGCTCATTCTACTAGGTCAGTTTCCTTCCTGGGTGTTTAGGAATGAAGCTTCGGTTGATCAGATTTGCAAAGCAGCCACTTGGTTTTCTTTGCATACTTTTACTAAATTCTACCATTTTGATGTGTTTTCTTCTTCTGAAGCAGTTTTTGGTAGAAAAGTACTTCAGGCAGCGGTTTCAGTTTGATTCTTCTGCTTATAATTTCAGTTTTTTTCATTATAAGATTTAAACTTTGTTTTGGGTGTGGATTTTTTTCAGCGGAATTGGCTGTCTTTATTTTATCCCTCCCTCTCTAGTGACTCTTGCGTGGAAGATCCACATCTTGGGTAGTCATTATCCCATACGTCACTAGCTCATGGACTCTTGCTAATTACATGAAAGAAAACATAATTTATGTAAGAACTTACCTGATAAATTAATTTCTTTCATATTAGCAAGAGTCCATGAGGCCCACCCTTTTTGTGGTGGTTATGATTTTTTTGTATAAAGCACAATTATTCCAATTCCTTATTTTTTATGCTTCGCACTTTTTTCTTATCACCCCACTTCTTGGCTATACGTTAAACTGATTTGTGGGTGTGGTGAGGGGTGTATTTGTAGGCATTTTTAGGTTTGGGAAACTTTGCCCCTCCTGGTAGGAATGTATATCCCATACGTCACTAGCTCATGGACTCTTGCTAATATGAAAGAAATGAATTTATCAGGTAAGTTCTTACATAAAACACAATTTATGCTTACCTGATAAATTTATTTGTCTTGTGGTGTATCCAGTCCACGGATCATCCATTACTTGTGGGATATTCTCATTCCCAACAGGTAGTTGCAAGAGGACACCCACAGCAGAGCTGTAATATAGCTCCTCCCCTAACTGTCATAGCCAGTCATTCGACCGAAAACAAGCCGAGAAAGGAGGAACCATAGGGTGCAGTGGTTACTGTAGTTTAAATTTAAAAATTACCTCCCTTAAAATGACAGGGCGGGCCGTGGACTGGATACACCACAAGAGAAATAAATTTATCAGGTAAGCATAAATTGTGTTTTCTCTTGTAAGGTGTATCCAGTCCACGGATCATCCATTACTTGTGGGATACCAATACCAATGCTAAAGTACACGGATGAAGGGAGGGACAAGGCAGGAACTTAAATGGAAGGAACCACTGCCCCTAAAACCTTTCTCCCAAATATAGCCTCCGAAAAGGCAAAAGTATCAAATTTGTAAAATTTTGAAAAAATATGAAGCGAAGACCAAGTCGTCGCCTTGCAAAGCTGATCAAAAGAAGCCTCATTTTTAAAGGCCCAAGTGGAAGCCACAGCTCTAGTGGAATGAGCTGTAATCCTTTCAGGAGGCTGCTGTCCAGCAGTCTCATAGGCTAAGCGGATTATGCTTCTTAGCCAAAAACAAAGAGGTTGCCAAAGCCTTTTGACCTCTCCTCTGTCCAGAGTAGACAACAAACAAAGCAGATGTTTGACGAAAATCTTTAGTAGCTTGTAAGTAAAACTTTAAAGCACAGACCACGTCCAAATTGTGTAACACAAGGATGGAACAACAATCTCTTGATTGATATTCTTGTTAGATACCACCTTAGGTAAGAACCCAGGTTTGGTATGCAGGACTACCTTATCCGTATGAAAAATCAGATAAGGAGAATCACATTGTAAGGCAGATAGCTCAGAGACTCTACGAGCAGAGGAAATAGCTACCAAAAAAAAAGAACTTTCCAAGATAAAAGCTTGATATCTATGGAATGAAGAGGTTCAAACGGAACTCCTTGAAGAACCTTAAGAACCAAGTTTAAGCTCCATGGTGGAGCAACAGGTTTAAACACAGGCTTGATTCTAACTAAAGCCTGAACGTCTGGAACATCTGCCAGACGCTTAACTAGCTGACAATCCTTTTTCCAAACCTTCTTGGAGAAAAGATAATATCCTAGCAATCCTGACCTTACTCCATGAGTAACCCTTGGATTCACACCAATAAAGATATCTACGCCATTCCTTATGGTAAATTTTCCTGGTGACAGGCTTTTATGCCTGTCTTAAGGTATCAATAACTGACTCGGAGCAGCCACGCTTTGATAAAATCAAGCGTTCAATCTCCAGGCAGTCAGCCTCAGAGAAATTAGATTTGGATGGTTGAAAGGACCTGAAGTAAAAGGTCCTGTTTCAGAGGCAGAGACCATGGTGGAAAGGATGACATGTCCACTAGATCTGCATACCAGGTCCTGCGTGGCCACGCAGGTGCTATCAGAATCACCGATGCTCTCTCCTGCTTGATCTTGGCAATCAGTCGAGGGAGCAGAGGAAACGGTGGAAACACATAAGCCAGGTTGAAAGACCAGGGCGCTGCTAGAGCATCTATCAGTGTCGCCTTGGGATCCCTGGACCTGGATCCGTAACACGGAAGCTTGGCGTTCTGGCGAGACGCCATGAGATCCAGTTCTGGTTTGCCCCAACGATGAATCAGTTGTGCAAATGCCTTCCGGATGGAGCTCCCACTCTCCCGGATGAAAAGTCTGACGACTTAGAAAATCCGCCTCCCAGTGCTCTACACCTGGGATATGGATAGCTGATAGGTGACAAGAATGAATCTCTGCCCAGCAAATTATTTTTGAAACTTCTAACATCTCTAGGGAACTTCTCGTTCCCCCTTGATGGTTGATGTAAGCTACAGTCGTGATGTTGTCCGACTGAAATCTGATGTACCTCAGAGTTGCTAACTGAGGCCAAGCCTGAAGAGCCTTGAATATCGCTCTTAGTTCCAGAATATTTAATGGAAGGAGAGACTCCTCCTGAGTCCACGATCCCTGAGCCTTCAGGGAGTTCCAGACTGCACCCCAACCTAGAAGGCTGGCATCTGTCGTAACAATTGTTCAATCTGGCCTGCGAAAGGTCATACCTTTGGACAGATGGACCCGAGATAGCCACCAGAGAAGAGAATCCCTGGTCTTTTGGTCCAGATTCAGTTGAGGGGACAAATCTGTGTAATCCCTGCTCCACTGACTGAGCATGCATAGTTGCAGCGGTCTGAGATGTAAGCGTGCAAACGGCACTATGTCCATTGCTGCTACCATTAAGCCGATTACTTCCATACACTGAACCACCGAAGGGCGCGGAATGGAATGAAGAACCCGGCAGGAATTTAGAAGCTTTGATAACCTGGACTCCGTCAGGTAAATTTTCATTTCTACAGAATCTATCAGAGTCCCTAGAAAGGAAACTCTTGTGAGTGGGGATAGAGAACTCTTTTCCTCGTTCACTTTCCACCCATGCAACCTCAGAAATGCCAGTACTACGTCTGTATGAGACTTGGCAATTTGGAAGTTTGACGCCTGTATCAGGATGTCGTCTAAATAAGGGGCTACTGCTATGCCCCGCGGCCTTAGGACCGCCATAAGTGACCCTAGAACCTTTGTAAAGATTCTTGGGGCTGTAGCTAATCCCAAGGGAAGAGCTACAACTGGTAATGCCTGTCTTAAAAGGCAAACCTGAGAAACCGATGATGATCTTTGTGTATCGGAATGTGAAGCTAAGCATCCTTTAGATCCACTGTAGTCATATATTGACCCTCCGGAATCAGTGGTAGGATGGTACGAATAGTTTCCATCTTGAACGACGGAACTTTGAGGAATTTGTTTAAGATCTTTAGATCCAAAATTGGTCTGAAGGTTCCCTCTTTTTTGGGAACCACAAACAGATCTGAGTAAAAACCCTGTCCCTGTTCCTCCTTTGGAACTGGATGGATCACTCCCATAACTAGGAGGACTCGTACACAGTGTAAGAATGCCTCTCTCTTTATCTGGTGTGCAGATAATTGTGAAAGGTGAAATCTCCCTTTTGGGGGGGAAGCTTTGAAGTCCAGAAGATATCCCTGGGATATAATTTCCAAAGCCCAGGGATCCTGAACATCTCTTGCCCACGCCTGGGCAAAGAGAAAAAGTCTGCCCCCCACTAGATCCGTTCCCGGATAGGGGGCCGTTCCTTCATGCTGTCTTAGAGGCAGCAGCAGGCTTTTTTACCTGCTTACTTTTTTCCATGTCAGGTTTGGTCTCCAGACCGTCTTGGATTGAGCAAAAGTTCCCTCTTGTTTATTATTAGAGGAAGTTGATGCCGCACCTGCCTTGAAGTTTTGAAAGGCACGAAAATTAGACTGTTTGGCCCTAGATTTGGACCTGTCCTGAGGAAGGGCATGACCTTTTCCTCCAGTGATATCAGCAATAATCTCCTTCAAACCAGGCCCGAATAGGGTCTGCCCCTTGAAGGGAATGTTAAGTAGCTTAGATTTTGAAGTAACGTCAGCTGACCATGATCTAAGCCATAGCGCTCTGCGCGCCTGTATAGCAAAACCAGAATTCTTAGCCGTTAGTTTAGTCAAATGAACAATGGCATCAGAATAAAAGAATTGGCTAGCTTAAGTGCTCTAAGTTTGCCAAGTATGTCATCCAATGGAGTCGCTACCTGTAAAGCCTCTTCCAGAGACTCAAACCAGTACGCCGCAGCAGCAGTGACAGGGGCAATGCATGCAAGGGGCTGTAGGATAAAACCTTGTTGAATAAATATTTTCTTAAGGTAACCTCTAATTTTTTATCCATTGGATCTAAAAAAAAAAAAAGCACAACTGTCCTCGACAGGGATAGTAGTACGCTTTACTAGAGTAGAAACTGATCCCTCCACCTTAGGGACTGTCTGCCATAAGTCCCATGTGGTGGCGTCTATTGGAAACATTTTTCTAAAAATAGGAGGGGAAGAGAACGGCACACCTGGTCTATCCCATTCCTTATTAATAATTTCTGTAAACCTTTTAGGTATTTGGAAAAACATCAGTACACACCGGCACTGCAAAGTATTTATCCAGTCTACACAATTTCTCTGGCACTGCAATGGTATCACAGTCATTCAGAGCAGCTAAAACCTCCCTAAGCAACACGCGGAGGTGTTCAAGCTTAAATTTAAATGTAGAAATATTAGAATCAGGTATCTTTCCTGAGTCATTAACATCACCCACTGAATGAAGCTCTTTTTCCTCAGCTTCTGCATATTGTGAGGCAGTATCAGACATGGTTCTTAAAGCGTCGGTATGCTCTGCATTTTGTCTCACTCCAGAGCTATCTCGCTTACCTCTAAGTTCAGGTAGTCTGGCTAATACCGCTGACAGTGTATTATCCATGACTGCCGCCATGTCTTGTAAAGTAAACGCTATGGGCGCCCTAGATGAACTTGGCGCCATTTGAGCGTGAGTCCCTTAAGCGGGAGTCAAAGGGTCTGACACGTGGGGAAAGTTAGTCGGCATAACTTCCCCCTCGTCAGATTCCTCTGGTGATACATTTTTTAAAGACAGAAAATGATCTTTATTGCATAAAATGAAATCAGTACATTTGGTACACATTCTAAGAGGGGGTTCCACCATGGCTTTTAAACATAATAAACAAGGAGTTTCTTCTATGTCAGACATGTTTATACAGAATAGCAATGAGACTAGCAAGCTTGGAAAACACTTTAAATCAAGTTAACAAGCAAATATAAAAAACGGTACTGTGCCTTTAAGAGAAACAAATTTTGTCAGAATTTGAAAAACAGTGAAAAAATGCAGTAAATCAAACGAAATTTTTACAGTGTGTATAATAGGCTAACAGAGCATTGCACCCACTTGCAAATGGATGATTAACCCCTTAGTTCAAAAAGCGGATCAAAAAAACGAAATAGACGTTTTTTAACAGTCACAACCAACTGCCACAGCAAGCTGTGGCCCTACCTTCCCCAATAAACGACTTTGGAAAGCCTTTGGGCCCTTTAGAGATGTCCTATAGCATTCAGAGGGTCTTTCAGGGAAGCTGGATGTCACAGTTTGTAATTTTAACTGCACCAACTGTAACTTTTATACTACAACAGTGGAAATTGTTTCTAGTCAAAATTTAAGCCAGCCATGTGGAAAAAACTAGGCCCCAATAAAGTTTTATCACCAAAGCATATATAAAAACGATTAAACATGCCAGCAAACGTTTTATATTGTAAATATCATAAGGGTGTTACCCCTGGGAGTAAGCATGATATCAGTCGTTATTAAATCACTGTATTTAGGCTTAACTTACATTAATCCGGTATCAGCAGCATTTTCTAGTGTTTTCCATCTCTAGAAAAAATTATAACTGAACATACCTGATAGCAGAATAAACTGCACGCCATTCTCTCGCTGAAGTTACCTCATCTGTGTAATCCCCTCAGACATATGTGAGAATAGCAATGGATCTTAGTTACAACTTGCTAAGATCATAGAAACCTCAGGCAGATTCTTCTTCCATTTACTGCCTGAGATAAAATAGCACAACTCCGGTACTATTTAAAAATAACAAACTTTTGATTGAAGAAAATAAACTAGCTATATTTAACCACTCTCTCCTACAACGTCCTAGCTTGTTGAGAGTTGCAAGAGAATGACTGGCTATGACAGTTGGGGGAGGAGCTATATTACAGCTCTGCTGTGGGTGTCCTCTTGCAACTTCCTGTTGGGAATGAGAATATCCCACAAGTAATGGATGATCCGTGGACTGGATACACCTTACAAGAGAAATTATGTTTTTTTGGGTATAGTTAACCTATCTGCCGATATTCTAGGTCTCCCCTTTCACCAAAAAAACTTTGTGCATGCCTTGCTATATCTAAGTAAATCCTGCTTAGGGATAAACAGCGGTAAATTTTGTAATAAATACATTAAGCGCAGAAAAAAAATAGATTTGATTAACATAACTTTAGCTGAAAGGGAAAGGAAAAACAATTTCCATCTCTGTAATTCCATTTCCAAATTTAAGAAAAACTGCGTATAGTTCAAGGTATACCCACTTATGAGGGTTATTTCCTAGTTTAATTCCCAAGTATTCTATAGTAGTCACTTCTCTAAATGGATGTTTAATATAACTTGTTTTATTTTTCTTTAGCCACAAAATCTCAGATTTCTGCGTGTTGATCTTATACCCCGTAAATTTGCTAAAACAGTTTATTATCTCCAGACTTTTTGGGATATTTGTCTTTGAATCACTTAAGAATAAAATGATGTTGTTTGCATAGAGTGATACGACTATTTTTTGTTTACCAAGATTAATACCCCTTATCTCTTTTCTCAAATAAATTGTAAGTGGCTCTAGTGATATATTAAAAAGTATTGGGGATAGCGGGCATCCTTGTCTGGTACCCCTTTGGAGTGTTATATATGGAGTAAGCGCTCCATTTACATAGATTTGTGATCTAGGCATTTTATATATTAATTCAATTATATTGACCATATTACGAAAGAACCCAAACTGAGTTAGAGAAGTCATCATGTGTTCCCAAATTATCGAATCAAACGCTTTCTCTGCGTCTATAGTTACTAATGCCAAATCTGATTTACTTTTGCTTTCTGTTCTATTTAATTTGTTGTAGTAATGATCAATTGTTAATAAGACTCTACGGATGTTTCTGGCGGCATTTCCCCCTGGCATGAATCCCGTCTGGTCTGGGTGGATTATGTCCCCAACTACTTTCTTGAGCCTATCTGCAATAATGGCCATTAGAATCTTATAATTGTTATTAAGTAGAGATATGGGCCTGTATGAGCACATATCTTCTTTTGGTTTACCTTTCTTATGACTCAAGGTCACTATAGAATCCGTAAAGCAGAGCTTTCCAAACTTTTCATGTTGGCGACACACTTTTTAGACCTACATCATTTCGCGACACAGTAATTCAGTTGTACTGGCAAACAGGAGGTTAAACTAACTTGTTTTAAGAGATACGGACACATACAAAAATGATATAATAACGAAATGTATTTACAAGTAACAGTATGTAAGCGTGCAAGAATTAAAAAAAGTTTAATAACACCAACGGCTACTTACTATTTTAATGGGATGTTTGAGGTTGATGGGATGAACACAATTTCAGAATATTTGGTGGAATATTAGATAAAGACACTCACATTTTATCATCAAGCATTTTTAAGCTTCCCCTTCCTATCCATATATCAAGAGCAGGAGCAGCAATGCACTACCGGGAGATAGCTGCAAAAAAAAAAACCCTCTGATTTCAGCTCAGCGTTTAAGCTGCGACCCTCAGTGCTCGGTGAGTCCGATTGACTACTGCCCCACTCACTGACTACACATGCAGTCACAAGCCGATTAAGGAGACTACACATGCAGTCACGAGCCAATTAAGGAGACTACACGTGCAGTCAGGAGCCAATGTGCCACCAAAGGGAATAGTTTCAGTTCCTGTTAAGCTGCGCCCATAGGTTAAGATGATCTGTGACCCCCTAGGTATCAATCACGTGTCAACCATGTGATGTGCGAAGCAGGCAGGCGGAAAGTCAGAAACCAAAAAAAAAAAGAAAAAAAAAATTAAATTTAAAAAAATTTGTGCTGAAGCAGGGACACACCTACACACTGCTGCCGACACACTAGTGTGTCCCGACACACAGTTTGGAAAGCACTGCCGTAAAGTATGGTGATTGCTTTTGGTTATGCACAAAATATAAATTAAAAATTTCACACAAAATTCCTGTTAAGTCTGGTTTCAATATCTTATAGAATTCAGCAGATATTCCATCAGGACCTGGTGCTTTTCCTGATTTCATTGCTTCAATAGCTATATTTACTTCCTCTATACTTATTTCTGTATTTAATTGAGTTGCTTTTTCTCTATCTAGCTTTAATAAAGTGATTTCTTTCCAGAACTTCTCTTTTGCCTGCAAGTCTACTTCCCCTTGTGAGTAAAGTTTTTGATAATATTTATAGAAGGTGTCCCGAATTTCCGTCGCTTTGGTATAAGTATTGTTTTTATATTTTATCAGAGTACATAAGTTTTTATTTTTCCTAACCTCCCTCATTTTAGCCAAATGCTTGGCTGATATTCCTTGGAGGCCTTGCCAGTAATTCCTGTTTTTAATATCTTCTAATGCCCATTTTTTGTTCAAAAACAACTCTCTCTCTGCTTTGGCCCTTACATATTTATCCCAGGATGCATTATTGGGGTTTAAAATATACTTTCTATATAGGTTTTTAAGCTGGTTCGCTAGTTGTACCTCCCTAGCCATCTGTTTATTTTTCTTTCTGATCATATACTGTTTAATTTCCCCCCTCAATACAGCTTTACCCGCTTCCCAGAAAATTTCTGGTTTGTGTCTGTATCCTTGATTCAAATCAGCATATTCCTGCCACCTTTGTGTCAGCCAATTACGAAAGCCTAAGTTATTAACCATATACCCAGGGAATCTGAAAGTATTTACATTTGACCGCTCCGGTACATGAAATATTAATTTTAGGGATATAATTGCATGGTCCGATAGAGTAAAGTCTAAAATTTCCGTTTCTATATCAATTTTCAAAAATTTTTCTTCTACTAGAAACATATCAATCCTAGAGAAATGTTTATTTGCTTTAGACTCAAAGGAATATTCCCTCGTATCTGGATGTTGGGCTTTCCATATATCCTTGATTCTTAACATTTTACAAAATTCTCTGAAGAAACTAGCCTCTCTTTTATATTTACCAGAACTTTTCTTTTGTCTCCATCTATCTACTTCCGGGTAAAGGGTCATATTGAAATCGCCCGGCAAGATTAAATTCTGGTCTAAATAAGGAATTAATTTATCTTTAAGTTTATTCCAGAATTCCTTATCAAAGCTATTTGGGCCATAAATATTACAGAATGTCCACCTCTTAGCGTTTATTTCTATTTGAACTATTAAAAATCTGCCTGCAGGGTCTCCTCCTGATTTTATTATATTATATGTAAGCCTGTTATTTATCATTATAGCGACGCCACATTTCCATGTTATACAGGGTGTCGCTATTATCTCAGCTATCCACTTGGGCTAAAGTTTAGCAGGCCCATTTATCAAGCTCCGTATGGAGCTTGAAGGGCCGTGTTTCTGGCGAGTCTTCAGACTCGCCAGAAACACAACTTATGAAGCAGCGGTCTAAAGACCGCTGCTCCATAACCCTGTCCGCCTGCTCTGAACAGGCGGACAGGAATCGCCAGACATCAACCCGATCGAATACGATCGGGTTGATTGACAGCTCCCTGCTGGCGGCCGATTGGCCGCGAGTCAGCAGGGGGCGGCGTTGCACCAGCAGCTCTTGTGAGCTGCTGGTGCAATGTTAAATGCGGAGAGCGTATTGCTCTCCGCATTTAGCGAGGTCTTGCGGACCTGATCCGCAGTGTCGGATCAGGTCCGCAAGCCCTTTGATAAATGGGCCTGTAGGTATTTAATTTTCTCTTAAATGGAGTTCTTGCAAAAGAATTATATCAGGATTACATTTTTTAATAGTCTTTAAAATACCTTTGCGTTTCAGAAAATGCCATATTTTCAGCGTTAAAAGCCGCAACGCAAAACTTGGAGCTGATTATTAATAAAATGTAAAAAAGCAAGCTTTGCAAATAAAGCTGTTGTGTTTGCGGTGTTATAAAGTACTACAACTGCCCAGATCAGACACGTTAGCAGCATTGCTCAATGTCAGCTTCCACCCATAAGCTTATTTTCCTCTCTATAAATTACAGTACGTTTAAAATACTTGTCAATATGAATAATGCTCTCTTTGCCTTGGTTTATTTAAATATGACAAACAGAAATACGTCTATTTATATGCTAATTTATATGTTAAAATATCTTGCTGAAGTGTCATATCTTAAGTCCACGGTGTTAACAAAACAAAACATCTTCATTTGAATTCAACTGAGAACCAGATTTATAGTTCAAATAAATCCACATGTTTAGAAGAACAATATTTAGAACTGATAAGTATGTAGATGTGTGGTTTCATGGAGTAGGTATAAACCTTTCTGACCTCTCAAGATCTGCTTCCACTATATACTGTATATGTGCACAAAGAAAGGTGTGGCAATGTATATGGTTCCATCAACCATAAAAAAAAAAAAAAAATTCTTTTATGTACAAATCCGTTTTTTTTTGCTCACTCTCATGTGATCATATGCAAGAAACAAACAGAGCTGGAAATGTATTAAAGTGCTTAAAGGGACAGTCTAGACCCAACATTTAATCTTTATTACTTATTGTTAAATACCAGAGAAGCATGATCTTGCAACAGGTTCCACATTTATAAATTTGTAAGAAGTACATGAAACTTCTAAATAATTGTTTGTTAGCTGCTGAAAATGGCCGCCAAGCACCACCCAGTTTTCTTTTGCCCAGTTAGCCGTGCACATTTAATATTTTTCATTTATGTATTTCAAATTGCACACGCACAGATCAGTGAGTGCAAGTAGGAAACATTTACAAAACAAATCGAGATTGGAGAAATCTAAGCTAAAATATACACGCAATAGGTGGGTGGGGATTGGCAGACATTACCGGCTTCTAACAAGCTATACATATTAAAATGTTTCATGTACTTCTTACAAGTTTATACAAGGGATACTAGTTGCAGGATGCTTCTCTGATATGTAACAATAAGTAATTAAAATTATGTATTGGGCCTAGATTATACTTTTAAAGAACAAGAGATAGTGGTAGTCTAACTTCAGAAACTTCATGAAGGCTACCCATCAGGAAAAAAAACTAGGCCAAAAGAGTCAACATTTATCAACCACATAAAAATATTTAAGTGAAATAAAACAACTATTCTTTGTATTTCTATTTTGCCTGCTATTTAAAAAACAAAAAAAAAACAAACATAATTTATGCTTACCTGAAAAATTAATTTCTTTAAAGGTTGTTAGAGTCCATGATGCATTAAAGGGACAGTCAATTCCAAAAAACACTTTCATGTTTCAAATAGGACATGTCATTTTAAACAACTTTCCAATTTACTTTTATCACCAATTTTGCTTTGTTCTTTTGGTATTCTTAGTTGAAAGCTAGACCTAGGAAGGTTCATATGATAATTTCTAAGCCCTTGAAGGTCGCCTCTAATCACATGCTTTTGTATTTGCTTTTCACAGCAGGGGAGAGCTAGTTCAGGTAAACCCTATAGATAACATTGTGAGCACGCCCGTGGATTGTGGCAGACACTGCACTAATTGGCTAAAATGAAAGTCAATAGATAATAAATAAAATGTCATGTGATCAGGGGGCTGTCAGAAGATGATTAGATACAAGGTAATCACAGAGGTAAAAAGTGTATTATAACTGTGTTGGTTATGCAAAACTGGGGAATGGGTAATAAAGGGATTATCTAGCTTTTAAAACAACAAAAATTCTGGTGTTGACTGTCCCTTTAATCCTGGGAATTACTCTACCCTGCCACTAAGAGGGAGCAAAAATGCTGAGCTTTATAAAATCCCTCCTACCTCACTGATAAATCACTCTGATGAATAACAAAGCAAAAATGGTAGAAGAAATAAGATCAAAAAAATAAACCAACGCCAAAAAAAACAGGGAGTGGTCCTGTGGACTTTCACCACCATGAAAGAAATTAAATTTATCAGGTAAGCATAAATTATGTTTTCTTACATATAGGTGGTGAGAGTCCACAGTGCATTACTCCTGGGAACTAATACCTAATGTGTGAAGTCCATAAGTAATAAAAAGAACATATTTTTTTAGTGAAACAACCCAAATAGAACCCAAGAATAAACAGGGTAATATGCAATTAAAATGGCCAATAATCTAGGTGGAGTCTGCCCCACCTCCAAGAAAGCCCTATGGAACAAAAGTTTCAACCAAGAAGCCAAAGAAATGCCAGAAGCTTTCTGCCGCTTCCTGGAATGAGAAAAATCAACATACAAAACTATAAGTTTGACTAAAATCCCTATAATACTTCAAGGCCATTACAAAATCAAAGTAATGAAGAAGCTTCTCTGAAGATTTCTAGGAAATCTAAGAAATAAAGGGACAACTATTAACCGTCATATATCCGAAGACACAACCTTAGGAAAAAAGAAATATAATCCACAAAACTGCCTTATCCTGAAGATAAAGATTATCACTTGAAAAAACAGAAAACTCAAGCACTCTAGCAGAAAAGACAGAAGAGACAAAAGAAAATTTATCCTTACCTGATAAATGTATTTCTTTTTTGACACTATGAGTCCACAGATCATCTTAATTACTAATGGGATATTAACTTCCTGGTCAGCAGGAGGCGGCAAAGAGCACCACAGCAAAGCTGTTAAACAGCTCCTCCCTTCCCTCCCACTCCAGTCATTCGACCGAAGTTAAGGATAGAAAGGAAAAACCAAGGTGCAGAGGTGTCTGAAGTTTATAATAACCAACAACCTGTCTTTCAAGAACAGGGCAGGCCGTGGACTCATTGTGTCAAAAATGAAATACATTTATCAGGTAAGCATACATTTTCTTTTCTTTTTAATGACACGATGAGTCCACGGATCATCTTAATTACTAATGGGATTTAATACCCAAGCTAGAGTACACAGATGATATGGAAGGAACAAGGCAGGGAACCTAAACGGAAGACACCACTGCTTGAAGAACCTTTCTCCCAAAAGGGGCCTCAGTTGAGACAAAGGTGTCAAATTTGTAGAACTTTAAAAAAGTGCGAAGAGAGGACCAAGTTGCAGCATTGCAAATTTGTTCCACAGAAACTTCATTCTTGAATGCTTATGAGGAAGTAACAGCACTCGTGGAATGAGCTGTAACTCTCTCTGGAGGCTGCTGTCCAGCAGTCTCATATGCAAAACGTATGATACTATTCAGCCAAAAAGAAAGAGAATTAGCCGTAGCTTTTTGTCCCTTAAGTTTTCCTGAGAAAACCACAAACAAGAAGACAACTTACGAAAGTCCTTAGTCGCCTGCAGGTAAAACTTTAATGCACGGACTACGTCCAAATTGTGCAGAAGATATTCTTTCTGAGGAGGATTAGGACACTAGGAAGGAACAACAATCTCCTGATTAATGTTCCGATCAGAAACAACCTTAGGAAGAAATCCTAATTTAGTACGTAAAACTACCTTATCTGAATGGAAAATAAGGTAAGGAGACTCATACTGCAATCCCGAGAGCTCTGACACTCTACGAGCAGAAGAAATAGAAACAAGAAATAAAACTTTCCAAGATAACATCTTAATATATAAGGAATGCCTAGGCTCAAACAGAGCCCCTTGAACTTTGAAAACTAAATTCAAACTCCATGGAGGAGTAACTGGTTTGAACACAGGCCTGATCCTGGCCAAGCCCTGACAAAATGATTGTACATCTGGGACGTCCACCAGACTGTTATGTAACAAAATAGACAAGGCAGATATTTGACCCTTTAAGGAACTTGCCGATAAAGACTTCTCCAAACCTTTTTGAAAAAAAGACAAAGTTCTAGGAATCCTAACTCTACTCCAGGAGTAGTTCTGGAATTCACAACAAGAGAGATATTTATGCCATATCTTATGGAAAATCTTTCTAGAAACCGGTTTACGAGCCTGAATCATGGTCTCTATGACCGAATCAGAAAAGCCCCGCTTGGATAAAATTAAGCGTTAATTAAAAACACAAGCAACGCATTATCATATAACATATACGAAAATTAAAGGGACAGTACACTGTAAAATTGTTTTTCCATAAATGTATTTTAAATGACTTGTTATACCAACTGCAGAGTATAAAATATTTGAGAAATTGTATTTTCGGGTTTATTTGTGTATCTGAAGTAGCTGGTTTTGTGCTTTGAAACCACAGCCTATTACAATGGGTTGAGCTTCAGGTAATATCAGATCTCATTATGTTATCACTTTCATGTACACAGACTTGCTTCCTTATCTTATATTTGTCTGGAACACCAAAGCTCAATACATAGAGAGAACAATGGAAAATTATCATTACTTAACTATCATGCCCCCACTGAGGGTGTAATCTCTTCTGCTGGCTGTGTTTACTTAGGCTTGTCAATAGCATATACGCCAGTATCAAAACTTTTAGTATAGGTTGGGAAACCACAAGCTAAATCAGCTATTTCAAATGCTGAAATATGAGTAAAGGAGCTACTTGCAACCAATTTAATACACTATAGCAGGTAAAAAGGATCATTGGGAATAATTTAAAGGGGAGAAAGTTTTTGGGTGAACTGTCCCTTTAAAGACCATAAAACATTTTTAATAATATAATACACAGAACACACACTTATGTAAATACAGAACACACACAACCCCCACAATATTCTTTAAAAAACACACAGCATAAAATGAATACACACTGGCATACAATACACAATGTCATCAAATATAAAATATAATAAAACACTCAAAAAATTAAATAATATAATAAACACACAACACACGCAATTCATAAAGTGGCATTCAATAGACACATTATCATGAAATATACACAATGTCATTCAATACACAGAAAAGATTATAAAAATACACTCACTCTCATACGACACAGACATGAAAAACAACCCACAAACTGATTTACATCCAACACACACAAATAATCACATACAACAAATACACTTTCATTTCCAAGCAGTCAGCTTCAGAGAAACTAGATTTGGGTGAAGAAAGGGTCCTTGAATTAGAAGGTCCTTCCTATACGGAAGTCTCCAAGATGGCAGACACATGTCCACCAGATCTGCATACCAAATCTTGCGGGGCCAAGCCGGTGCAATGAGGATCACTGAGGCCCTCTCCTGCTTGACTCGAGCAATGACCAAAGAACAGTAAACGGATGAAATAGGTATGCTAGACTGACGGTCCAAGGTACCGTCAGGGCATCTATCAGTACCGCCTGAGGGTCCCTGGACCTCGACCCGTACATCAGGAGCTTGGCATTCTGCAGAGATGCCATGAAATCTAATTCCGGCTGACCCCATTTGAGAATCAGGCTGCAGAACACTTCCGGATGGAGTTCCCACTCCCCCGGATGAAAGGTCTGCCTACTCCGGAAGTCCGCCTCCCAGTTGTCCACACCTGGGATGTGGATCGCCGACAGACAGCAAGAATGGGCCTCCGCCCACTGAATTATTTTGTTTACCTCTGTCATCGCTAAGGAACTTCTCGGCTAACTGGGGCCAGGCCAGAAGAGCATTGAAGATCGCTCTCAACTCCAGAATGTTTATGGGTAGAACAGACTGACTGAGTCCAAACTCCCTGAGCCTTTAGGGAGCCCCAGACTGCTCCCATCCTAGAAGACTGGCATATGTTGCCACAATCAACCAAGATGTTCTGCGAAACCAGGTTCCCTGGGAGAGATGATCCATAGACAACCACCATTGAGGAGAATCCCTTGTCTCCTGCTCCAGTAGTATTATGGGAGACAAGTCCGCATAATCTCCGTTCCATTGCTTGAGCATGTTTAACTGCAGAGGTCTAAGGTGGAACCGAGCAAACGGGATGATGTCCATTGCCGCCACCATCCGCCCAATTACCTCCGTGCACTGAGCCACTGATGGAAGAGGAGTGGACTTAAGAGCTAGACAAGTATCGAAAATCTTTAATTTCCTGACTTCTGTCAGAAAAAACTTCATTGATAGGGAATCTATTATTGTTCTCAAGAAAGTTACCCTTGTATTTGGAACTAAGGAGCTCTTTTCAAAATGTACCTTACATCCGTGAGATCTCAGGAAGGATAACAACATTTCTGTGTGGGAACTTGCTTGTTGTAAGGATGGCACCAGGACTAATATGTTGGCCAGATAAGGCGTTACTGCAATGCCCCTGAACCGAAGCACCTCCAATAGCGATCCCAGAACCTTTGGGAGTTGTGGCTAGACCGAAGGGAAGAGCCACGAATTGGAAAATTTGTCTAGAAAGGCAAACCTTAGAAACTTGTGATGATCCCAATGAATGGGAACATGCAAATACATGTCATAGATTGACCCTCTTGAATCAAGGGAGATTGGAACGAATAGATTCCATCTTGAAGGAAGGTAATTTTAGGAATTTATTTAGATTCTTGAGATCTAAAAACAGGACTGAAGGTTCCCTCCTTTTGGGAACCACGAACAAGTCGGAATAAATCCCAGACCTTGTTCCTGAATCCGAACAGGGACTATCACTCCCATGTCAGAGAGGTCTCCTATGAAGTGGAAATATGCCTCTCTTCTTCTGCAGATAATCTTTGAAGCAAAGATCTGCCCCTGGGAGAAAATCCTTACTCTAAATTGTATCCCAGGAATACAGAGTCCTCCCAGATTAGGGACAGGCCTTCCCTGCTGTCTTGTTTTTCCTAGCAGGATACTTGAATTGCTTTCCCCTATTCCAAGATTTCTTATCCTGAGGGAAAGAATGCCCCTTTCCTCTCGAAATATCAGAGAGAATTTCAATTAAAGCAGGTCCAAACAAGGTCATCCCTTGTAAGGAATCACCCAAAAGTTTATACTCAGATGAGGTATCTGCAGACCACATCTTTCCTGATGCTCTGCAGGCCATATGGCAAAAACCTGAAAACTTACCTCTCAGTTTAAAAACCTTGAAGAGGAGCATCTGAAATAAAGGAGTTGGCTAACTTAATTGCCTGAATCCTATCCCGGATGTCTTTGAGAGAAGTGTCTGTCCTATAGAATCAGACAATGCATCGAAACAGTACGCCACTGCACTGATGACAAAGCAATACAAACCGCAGGTAGTTGTAAACACTGACGTACACCCATTCCCTGGGTACTATTGACAAGACTCCTAGATAGAATCTGCTATATCTGGAGAAAAGGGGATACCCAGTTTCTCACTGACTTTGTAAAGTGTACTGGACTTATTAGGACTGACTACGCAGGTAATGTCGGAGTCATCGAGGGTAGCAAAAACCTTCTAACAAACGGAGGTGTTGAATTCTAAGCTGAAAGAAAACACTTCAGTATCAAACAAAGGAATTACACAGGCAGAGTCTGAGATTTTACCTTTGATCTATTACCAAAGAATCCCACACTTCAGGCTTTTTGGTAAATTGATCCTCCAACCATGTCTCTGAAGAAACAACACTAGTTGATTTGTGTGAGATTCTGCAGAATGTAAAGACTGAGCTAGTACCAAGATATCTTCCAAATAAGGAAAAAACGCAATACCCCGTTCTCTGATTACAGAGAGTAGGGCACTGAGAAACTTTGAAAAGATTCTTGGAGCTGTCGTTAGACCAAAAGTAAGAGCAACAAATTGGTGATGCTTGTCTAGAAAAGAGAATCTCAGAAACTGATAATTCAAAATTTTAAGATACAGAACTGGTCTGAATTAATTTTTTTTCTTTGGGACAATGAATAGATTTGAATAAAACCTCAGAGTCTTTTCCTGAAACAGAACTGGCATGATTACCCCTGATAACTCCAGGTCTGAAACACACTTGGTTTGCTGGGAGGCGTGAGAAAAAAATCTTCTCACAGGCGGTCTTACTCAATCCTATTCTGTACCCCAGACAATACTCTGAATCCATTGATTTTGAACCAAATTGGTCCAAACATCTTTGAAAAATCTTAATCTGCCCCCTACCAGCTGAGCTGGAATGAGGGCCGCACCTTCATGCGGACTTGGGGGCTGGCTTCCAAGATTTAAGCCACAAAGCTCTTTTAGCTAAAATAGCCAAAGACATAGATTTAACATAAATTTTGATGATATAAAAATGGCATCACATATAAAATAATTAGCCTGTTGAATCAAGTTAACAATGCTAGACAATACAGGATCTAATACTTGTTGCGCTAAAGTCTCCAACCAACAAGTTGAAGCAGCTGCAACATTAGCCAAAGAAATTGCAGGCCTGAAAAATATAAATAGGCTTTCCTTAGATAAGATTCAAGTTTCCTATCTAAGGGATCTTTAAAAGAAGTACTATCTTCCGTAGGAATAGTAGTACGTTTAGCAAGAGTAGAGATAGCCCCATCAACTTTGGGGATCTTTTCCCAAAACTCCAATCTAACTGCTGGCAAAGGATACAATTTTTTTTAAACCTTGAAGAAGGAATAAAAGAAAAACCAGGCCTAGTCCATTCCTTAGAATATCAGAAATAGCATCAGGAGTAACCACAGGAGGTTTATAAACAGAATTTAAACGTTTACTAGTTTTAATATCAAGAGGACTAGTTTCCTCCATAACCAAAGTAATCAACACTTCTTATTTATTTAAAATGGAGTATATTCATTCTTTGTTAAAAGATTTGTCAGTGTCAATATCTGAGGTAGGATCTTCTGAACCAGATAGATCCTCATCAGAGCAGGATAATTCAGCATGTTGCCGGTCATTTGAATTTTCATCAACTTTATGAGAAGTTTTAAAAGACAAAGCCTTCTGAAGAGAATCAAATAAATTCTTTTAAATTTACAGGTATATCTTGTGCATTAGATGTTGAGGGAACAGCAACAGGTAATGAACTACTACTGATGGATACATTCTCTGCATGTAAAAGTTTATCATGACAACTATTACAAACCACAGCTGGAGGTATAACTTCCACAAATTTACAACAAATGCACTTAGCTTTGGTAGAACTGATATCAGGCAGCAGGGTTCCAACAGTTATTTTTGAGACAGGATCAGATTGAGACATCTTGCAAATGTAAGAAAAAAAAACAACAAATAAAGTAAAATTATATATTTCCTTATATGGCAGTTTCAGGAATGGGAAAAAATGAAAACAGCATAGCCCCCTGATAGAGAAAAAGGCAAGATGCATATAGGAATGGGGTCTTAAATAAAGAATATATTTGGAGCCAAGTATGACTCACACAAACAGAAAAAACATAATTAATTTAAGAATTTACCTGATAAATTAATTTCTTTCATATTGGCAAGAGTCCATCAGCTAGTGACGTATGGGATATACATTCCTACCAGGAGGGGCAAAGTTTCCCAAACCTCAAAATGCCTATAAATACACCCCCACCACACCCACAATTCAGTTTAACGAATAGCCAAGAAGCGGGGTGATAAGAAAGGAATTGGAATAATTGTGCTTTATACAAAAAAATCATAACCACCACAAAAAGGGTGGGCCTCATGGATTCTTGCCAATATGAAATAAATGAATTTATCAGGTAAATTCTTACATTAATTATGTTTTCTTTCATGTAATTGTCAAGAGTCCATGAGCTAGTGACGTATGGGATAGCAAATACCCAAGATGTGGAACTCCACGCAAGAGTCACTAGAGAAGGAGGGATAAAAATAAAGACAGCCAATTCCGCTGAAAAAAGAATCCACAACCCAAATCAAGTTTTAATCTTTATAATGAAAAAAAACTGAAATTATAAGCAGAAGAATCAAACTGAAACAGCTGCCTGAAGTACTTTTCTACCAAGAACTGCTTCTGAAGAAGAGAAAACATAAAAATGGTAGAAACTAGTAAAAGTATGCAAAGACCACCAAGTTGCTGCTTTGCAAATCTGATCAACAGAAGCTTCATTCTTTAAAGCCCAGGAAGTAGAAACTGACCTAGTAGAATGAGCCGTAATCCTCTGAGGCGGGGATTTACCAGACTCCAAATAAGCATGATGAATCAAAATCTTTAACCAAGATGCCAAAGAAATGGCAGAAGCCTTCTGACCTTTCCTCGAACCAGAAAAGATAAATAGACTAGAAGTCTTTCTGAAATCTTTAGTAGCTTCAACATAATATTTCAAAGCTCTTACCACATCCAAAGAATGTAAAGATCTTTCCAAACAATTCTTAGGATTAGGACACAACGAAGGGACAACAATTTCTCTACTAATGTTGTTAGAATTCACAACTTTAGGTAAAAATTTAAAAGAAGTCTGCAAAACCGCCTTATCCTGATGAAAAATCAGAAAAGGAGACTCACAAGAAAGAGCAGATAATTCAGAAACTCTTCTAGCAGAAGAGATGGCCAAAAGGAACAATACTTTCCAAGAAAGTAATTTAATGTCCAGAGAATGCATAGGCTCAAACGGAGGAGCCGGTAAAGCCCTCAAAACCAAATTAAGACTCCAAGGAGGAGAAATTGGCTTAATGACAGGCTTGATACAAACCAAAGCCTGTACAAAACAATGAATATCAGGAAGATTAGCAATTTTTCTGTAAAACAGAACCGAAAGAGCAGAGATTTGTCTGGGTGAAGAGACCATTCTCCCGGATGTAAAGTCTGGCGACTAAGATAATCCGCTTCCCAAATGTCTATACCTGGGATATGGACCGCAGAGATTAGACAGAAGCTGGATTCCGCCCATGCAAGTATCCAAGATACTTCTTTTATAGATTGAGGACTGCGAGTCCCACCTTGATGATTGACATATGCCACGGTTGTGACATTGTCTATCTGAAAACAAATAAACGGTTCTCTCTTCAGAAGAGGCCAAAACTGAGTTCCAAAATATTGATTGGTAATCTCGCCTCTTGAGATTTCCACACCCCTTGCGCTGTCAGAGATCTTAAAACAGCTCCCCAACCTGAAAGACTTGCATCTGTTGTAATCACAGTCCAGGTTGGACAAAGTAAAGAGGCCCCCTGAACTAAACTATGGTGATCTAACCACCAAGTCAGAGATAGTCGAATATTGGGATTTAAGGATATTAATTGTGATATCTTTGTATAATCCCTGCACCATAGGCTCAGCATACAAAGCTGAAGAGGTCTCATGTGAAAACGAGCACAGGGGATCACGTCCGATGCTGCAGTCATGAGACCTAAAACCTCCATGCACATAGCTACTGAAGGGAAGGATTGAGACTGAAGGTTCCGACAAGCTGAAACCAATTTCAGACGTCTTTTGTCTGTTAGAGACAAAGTCATGGATATTGAATCTATTTGGAATCCTAAAAAGGTTACCCTTGTCTGAGGAATCAAGGAACTTTTTGGTAAATTGATCCTCCAACCATGTCTTGGAAGAAACAACACAAGTTGATTCGTGTGAGATTCTGCAAAATGTAAAGACTGAGCAAGTACCAAGATATTGTCCAAATAAGGAAACACCGCAATACCCCGCTCCCTGATTACAGAGAGTAGGGCACCGAGAACATTTGAAAAGATCCTTGGAGCTGTTGCTAGGCCAAAAGGAAGAGCAACGAATTGGTAATGCTTGTCTAGAAAAGAGAATCTCAGGAACTGATAGTGATCTGGATGAATCGGAATATGAAGATATGCATCCTGTAAGTCTATTGTGGACATATAATGCCCTTGCTGAACAAAGGCAGAATAGTCCTTATAGTCACCATTTTCAATGTTGGTATTCTTACTTAACGATTCAATATTTTTAGATCCAGAACTGGTCTGAAAGAAGTCTCCTTCTTTGGAACAATGAACAGATTTGAATAAAACCCCAGACCCCCGGGAACTAGCACAATTACCCCGGATAACTCCAGGTCTGAAACACACTTCAGGAAAGCCTGAGCCTTTACTGGGTTCACTGGAATGCGTGAGAGAAAGAAACATCTCACAGGCAGTCTTACCTTGAAACCTATTCTGTACCCTTGAGAAACAATGTTCTGGATACAATGATTTTGGATTGAATTGATCCAAACATCTTTGAAAAATCTTAGTCTGCCCCTACCAGCTGCGCTGGAATGAGGGCCGAACCTTCATGCGGACTTGGGGGCTAATTTTGATTTTCTAAAAGGCTTGGATTTATTCGAGACTGGAGAAGGCTTCCAATTGGAAACCGTTCCTTTAGGGGAAGGGTCAGGTTTCTGTTCCTTATTCTGATGAAAGGAACGAAAACGGTTAGCAGCCCTAAATTTACCCTTAGATTTTTTATCCTGAGGCAAAAAGCCTCCCTCCCCCCAGTGACAGTTGAAATAATAGAATCCAACTGAGAACCAAATAATTTATTACCTTGGAAAGAGATAGCAATGTCATATCCGCATTCCAAGTTTTAAGCCATAAAACTCTTCTAGCTAAAATAGCTAAAGACATATACCTAACATCAATTCTAATTATATCAAAAATGGCATCACAAATTAAATTATTAGCATGTTGAATTAGCTTAACAATGCTATACACATTAGGATCTGGTACTTGTTGAGCTAAAGTTTCCAACCAAAATGTTGAAGCAGCAGCAACATCAGCCAAAGAAATAGCAGGCCTAAGAAGATGACCTGAACATAAATAAGCCTTCCTTAGATAAGATTCAAGCTTCCTATCTAAAGGATCTTTAAAAGAAGTACTATCTGCCGTAGGAATAGTAGTACGCTTAGCAAGAGTAAAGATAGCCCCATCAACTTTGGGGATCTTTTCCCAAAACTCCAATCTATCAGTCGCAAAGGGTATAGTTTCTTAAACCTTGAAGGAGTAAATGAAGTACCCAAACTATTCCATTCCCTAGAAATTACATCTGAAATAGCATCAGGAACTGGAAAAACTTCTGGAATAACTACATGAGGTTTAAAAACCGAATTTAAACGTTTACTGGTTTTTATATCAAGAGGACTAGTCTCCTCCATATCTAATGCAATCAACACCTCTTAATAAAGAACGAATATACTCCATTTTAAATAAATATGAAGGTTTGTCAGTATCAATATCTGAGGCAGAATCTCCTGAACCAGATAGATCCTCATCAGAGATAGATAAATCAGAATGCGGTCGGTCATTTAAAAATTAATCGAATTTATGAGAAGTTTTAAAAGACCTTTTACGTTTATTAGAAGGTGGTATAACAGACAGGGCCTTCTGAATAGATTTAGAAACAAATTCTCACACATTAACAGGAATATCCTGAACATTAGATGTTGAAGGAACAACAACAGGTAATGGATTACTACTAATGGAAATATTGTCTGCTTTTGAAAGTTTATCATGACAACTAACACAAACTACAGCTGGAGGAACAGTTACCACAAGTTTACAACAAATGCACTTAGCTTTAGTAGAACCGACATCAGGCAGCAGCATTCCAGAAGTAGATTCTGAGACAGGGTCAGATTGAGACATCTTGCAATATGTAATAGAAAAAACAACATATAAAGCAAAATTATTAATTTCCTTATATGACAGTTTCAGGAATGGGAGAAAATGCAAACAGAATAAGCCTCTGGAAACCAGAAGCAAAAAGAAATAATGACTTAAATAATGTCAAAAATCTGGCGCCAAAAATGACGGCCACAACTAACAAATATTTTTTTGCCGCCAAAAACGTCTGCAACAAACACGAGCGTCATTGATGACGCAACTACGTGAAAACTCTCGCCGCCAACTAAGACGCCGGAAATGACGTCATAACGTCAACAAACGTAATTCTCGCGCCAAAAAAGACGCAATAAATTATAGCATTTTGCGCTCCCGTGAGCCTAACAGCCCACAATTTAGAAAAGAAAGTCAATTTGAAAAATTTTCAGTTAAGAAATAAGTTTTTCATATGCATTCCACAAAAATGAAACAGACAGTCTGTAAGAAGGAAATATACTAATTAACCTGAATCCTGGCAAATATAAGTATAAAACATATATTTAGAACTTTACATATAAAGTGCCAAACCATAGCTGAGAGTGTCATAAATAAAAGAAAACATACTTACCAAAAGACAATCATCTACATATAGTAGATAGCCAAACCAGTACTGAAACGAGAATCAGTAGAGGTAATGGTGTATAAAAGTATATCGTCGATCTGAAAAGGGAGGTAGGAGAAGAAATCTCTATGACCGATAACAGAGAACCTATGAAATAGATCCCTGTTAGGATGAACATTGAATTCAATAGGTAATACTCCCTTCACATCCCTCTGTCATTCACTGAACTCTGAGAGGAACCGGGCTTCAGCATGCTGAGAAGCGCATATCAACGTAGAAATCTAGCTCAAACTTACTTCACCACCTCCATAGGAGGCAAAGTTTGTAAAACTGAATTGTGGGTGAGGTGCTGGGTGTATTTATAGGCATTTTGAGGTTTGGGAAACTTTGCCCCTCCTGGTAAGAATGTATATCCCATACGTCACTAGCTAATTACATGAAAGAAATATTTTTTGGCGCCAAAAACGTCCGGAAATGACACACTTGCGTCACAGATGACGCAACCTTGTGAAATTACGAATTTGCGTCAACGAACGTAACTTTGCGCCAAAAAAATCTCGTACCAAGGATGACCGAATAAACTTTGACATTTTGCGCCCTCGCGAGCCTAATTCTGCCCGCGAATTTAAAAGACAGTCAATTTGAAAAAAAAGAGAGACTAAACCCCAGGTAAGAAATACATTTTCCTAAAAAATGCATTTCCCAGATATGAAACTGACAGTCTGCAAAAGGAAATATACTGAAAACCTGAATCATGGCAAATATAAGTACAATACATATATTTAGAACTTTATATAAATACATAAAGTGCCAAACCATAGCTGAGAGTGTCTTAAGTAATGAAAACATACTTACCAAGACACCCATCCACATATAGCAGATAGCCAAACCAGTACTGAAACGGTTATCAGTAGAGGTAATGGAATATGAGAGTATATAGTCGATCTGAAAAGGGAGGTAGGAGATGAATCTCTACGACCGATAACAGAGAACCTATGAAATTGATCCCCGTAAGGAAAACCATTGCATTCAATAGGTGATACTCCCTTCACATCCCTCTGACATTCACTGTACTCTGAGAGGAATCGGGCTTCAAAATGCTGAGAAGCGCATATCAACGTAGAAATTTTGGCACAAACTTATTTCACCACCTCTCTAGGAGGCAAAGTTTGTAAAACGGAATTGTGGGTCTGGTGAGGGTTGTATTTATAGGCATTTTGAGGTTTGGGAAAATGTTTCCCTCCTGGTAGGATTGTATATCCCATATGTCACTAGCTCATGGACTCTTGCCAATAACACGAAAGAAATTAAGCGTTTAATCTCCAAGCAGTCAGCTTCAGAGAAATGCGATTTGGATGAAGAAAAGGACCCTGAAGTATAAGGTCCTTCCTCAGATTAAGTCTCCACGCTCCACAGGAGCTATTAGAATCACTGACACTCTCTCCTGCTTGATTCGAGCAATGACTCGTGGCAGGAGAGAAAACTGAGGAAAAAGGTATGAAAACCTGAAGTTCCAAGGAACTGCCAGAGAATATATCAGGAAGGCTTGAGGATCCCTTGACCTCGAACCGTACTTTGGAAGTTTGCTGTTCTGCCGAGACGCCTTCAGATCCAATTCCGGTATCCTATCCCCATTTGATGGTTAACCTAGAGAACACTTCCGGATAGCGTTCCCACTCCCCCGGATGAAAAGTCTGTCTGCTTAAAAAATCTGCTTCCCAATTGTCCACTCCTGGAATGTGGATGGAAGATAGCAATTGTGAGCTTCCGCCCACTGAATGATTTGAGTCACATCCTTCATGGCTAAGGAATTCAGAGTTCCCCCCTGGTGGTTGATGTAAGCTACTGTGTTTAAGTTGTCTGACTGGAACCTGATAAACTGGGTTATAGCAAACTGAGGCCAAGCCATCAAGGCATTGAAGATCGCTCTCAACTCCAAAATCTTTATGGGGAAAAGACAATCCCTGCGCCTTCAACGAGTCCCAAACCGCATCAGGCTGGCATTGGTCACAATCACCCATGAGGGTCTCCAAAAGCATGTCCCCTGAGACAGATGTTCTTGAGACAGCCACGACGGAAGAGGCTTTCATTCCTTGATCTAGAACTATCCTCTGAGATAGGTCTGCATAATCCCCATTCCATTGACTGAGCATGCATAGTTGAAGAGCTCTCAAATGAATCGAGCAAAAGGAACTATGTCAATGGAAGCCACCATCAGACCAATTACCTCCATACATTGGGCCACTGATGGTCGTACAGCAGACTGAAGAGATAGGCAAGAGGAAAGAATTTTGGCCCTTCTGACTTCCGTCAGAAATATTTTCATTGATAGGGAATCTATAATAGTTCCCAAGAAGACCACCCTTGTAGCCGGAACAAGGTAACTTTTTTCCAAATTCACCTTCCATCCATGGGAACGAAAAAAAAAAAAAAACAAGAGCTCTCTGTGAGATTTTGCTAGTTGAAAAGATGGCGTCTGAACCAGAACGTCGTCCAGATAAGGTGCCAGTGCAATTCCTTGAGACCGAATTAGAGCTTCCAAAACCTTTGAGAAAATTTTGGGAGCTGTGGCGAGGCCAAATGGGAGGGCCACAAATTGAAAGTGTTTGTCCAGATAGGCAAACCTCAGAAATTTGTGATGATCCCTGTGAATGGGGACATGGAGGTATGCATCCTTCAGATCTATGAACTGACCCTCTTGCACTAGAGGAAGAATGGAAAAGATAGTCTGAATTTTAAGGACGGCACTCTGAGAAACTTGAGGAACTTTAAATCTAGAATAGGCCTAAAAGTACCCTCTTTTTTGGGAACCACAAACAGGTTGGAAAAGAACCCTAGGTCCTGTTCCTGTATAGGGACTGGAACTATTATTCCCAAGACAGAAAGATCCTGTACACATTTCAACAACGCCTCTTTATCTGGTCTACAGATAATCTTGAGAGGTAGAATCTGCCCCTGGGAGGAAAGGTCTTGAATTATATCTTGTAACCCTTGGATACTATGACCACGGCCCACGGGTTAGGGACATCTCGCATCCATGCTTGAGAAAACAGAGTCTGCCCCCACTTGATACGATCACGGATTAGGGGCAAACCCTTCATACCGACTTAGATTCAGCTGTGGGCTACTTAGAGTGCTTCCCCTTGTTACAAGATTCTCTGGGTTTCCAAGAAGGTTTGGACTGTTCCTGATTGGCAGAGGATGGGGAAGACGTCCTTTCAGCCTATTTTTATTATCTTGTGGCAGAAATTACCCTTTACCACCCGTGATATCAGAAATGATTTCTGCTAAACCAGGTCCAAACAAGGTATTACCCTTGTAAGGAATCACCAAAAGTTTAGACTTTGGGGAAAAAAATCCGCTGACCAGGATTTCAGCCACAATGCTCTAAGGGCCAATACAGCGAAACCAGAAATTTTGGCTCCTAACTTAATGACCTGTAAAGATGTGTCAGTAATAAAGGAATTGGCTAATTTAAGAGCCTTAATCCTATCCTGGATCTCCTCCAAAGGAGTCTCTGCTTGTAGAGACTCAGACAATGCATCAAACCAATAGGCTGCAGCACTTGTCACAGTAGCAATACACACTGCAGGTTGCCATTGGAGACCTTGATGGATATACATCATCTTAAAATAAGCCTCCAGCTTCTTGTCCATTGGATCCTTGAAAGAGCAACTATCCTCTAAAGAAATAGTAGTTCTCTTAGCCAGATTAGAAATCCCCCCTTCCACCTTGGACACAGTCTGCCACGACTTCTTAATGGAGTCAGCAACCGGAAACATATTTTTAAAAACTGGTGAAGGGGAAAAGGGAATTCAAGATTTCTCCCATCTCGAGTAAATCTCTGTAGCCGGGGCTGGCACAGGAAACACCTCTAAAGAGGAGGCAACATCAAAGAATCTATTTAATTTACTAGATTTCTTAGGGTTGACAACAACAGGAGTATCTGAGTCATCCAGGGTGGTCCAAACTTCCTTTAATAAGACACGGAGGTGTTCAAGCTTAAATCTGAAGGATACAACTTCAGTATCAGGAGAAATTATACTGTCTAAATCTGAGATTTCACCCTCAGAGGCTACCAATGTATCCTCCTCTTCAGATTTATGAGAAAAAGCAACTTGGTTAGCCGGAACAGGATCAGAAACCTTACAATCTGAATCTTTAATTTTCCTCTTGCGTCCTCCCTGAAGTAAGGGAAAGGCAGCAAACGCCTCAGATACCGCAGAGGATAGCTGTGAAGCAATTTCTGATTGCAAAAAAACTCCGCTAGGAGATTGTGAGGAAGCGCAAGGTACTGCATGTGACACATTTAACGGCTTGGGGCGTTTCTGGAGAAAGCTGCGGCATAGCCTGAACAGCATCAACCTGAGAGTGTAGTGGCTCAGCATCAAAAAGCCTCTCTTTAAACATTAAATTTCCTCTCAATACAAGGAGAACAAAAAGGCAAACGGGGTTCAACTTGGTTATTCCCACAAAGCTTACATGTAACAGGTGGCAATAACTCTAGGTCAATATTGCAAACAAATTAATAGAGAAGCAAAAAAAAAAAAAAAACATAACTTATGTAAGCACTTACCTGATAAATTCATTTCTTTCATATTAGCAAGAGTCCATGAGCTAGTGACGTATGGGATATACATTCCTACCAGGAGGGGCAAAGTTTCCCAAACCTCAAAATGCCTATAAATACACCCCTCACCACACCCACAATTCAGTTTAACGAATAGCCAAGAAGTGGGGTGATAAGGAGCGAAAGCATCAAAATAAGGAATTGGAATAATTGTGCTTTATACAAAAAAATCATAACCACCACAAAAAGGGTGGGCCTCATGGACTCTTGCTAATATGAAAGAAATGAATTTATCAGGTAAGTTCTTACATAAATTATGTTTTCTTTCATGTAATTAGCAAGAGTCCATGAGCTAGTGACGTATGGGATAATAAATACCCAAGATGTGGAACTTCCACCCAAGAGTCACTAGAGAGAGGGAGGGATAAAATAAAGACAGCCAATTCCGCTGAAAAAATAATCCATAACCCAAAACAAAAGTTTTAATCTTAATAATGAAAAAAACTGAAATTATAAGAAGAATCAAACTGAAACAGCTGCCTGAAGTACTTTTCTACCAAAAACTGCTTCAGAAGAAGAGAAAACATCAAAATGGTAAAATTTAGTAAAAGTACGCAAAGAAGACCAAGTCGCTGCTTTGCAAATCTGATTAACAGAAGCTTCATTCCTAAACGCACAGGAAGTAGAAACTAACCTAGTAGAATGAGCCGTAATCCTTTGAGGCGGAGATTTACCCGACTCTACATAAGCATGATGAATCAAAGACTTTAACCAGGATGTCAAAGAAATGGCAGAGGTCTTCTGACCTTTCCTGGAACCAGAAAAGATAACAAATAGACTAGAAGTCTTTCTACAATCTTTAGTAGCTTCAACATAATATTTTAAAGCTCTTACTACATCCAAAGAATGTAAAGTTCTCTCCTTAGAATTCTTAGGATTAGGACACAACAAAGGGACAATTTCTCTACTAATGTTGTTAGAATTCACAACTTTAGGTAAAAATTTAAATGAAGTCCGCAACAACGCCTTATCCTGATGAAAAATCAGAAAAGGAGATTCACAAGAAAGAGCAGATAACTCAGAAACTCTTCTAGCAGAAGAGATGGCCAAAAGGAACAGAACTTTCCAAGAAAGTAATTTAATATCCAGAGAATGCATAGGTTCAAACGGAGGAGCTTGTAAAGCCCTCAAAACCAAATTAAGACTCCAAGGAGGAGAGATTGACTTAATGACAGGTTTGATACGAACCAAAGCCTGTACAAAACAATGAATATCAGGAAGATTAGCAATTTTTCTGTGAAAAAGAACAGAAAGAGCAGAGATTTGTCCTTTCAAGGAACTTGCAGACAAACCTTTATCCAAACCATCCTGAAGAAACTGTAAAATTCTAGGAATTCTGAAAGAATGCCAGGAGAATTTATGAGAAGAACACCAAGAAATGTAAGTCTTCCAGACTCAATAAATCTTCCTAGACACAGATTTACGAGCCTGTAACATAGTATTAATTACTGAGTCAGAGAAACCTCTGTGACTAAGAATCAAGCGTTCAATTTCCATACCTTCAAATTTAATGATTTGAGATCCTGATGGAAAAAAGGGCCTTGAGATAGAAGGTCTGGTCTTAATGGAAGAGTCCAAGGTTGGCAACTGGCCATCTGAATGAGATCTGCATACCAAAACCTGTGAGGCCATGCTGGAGCCACAACAGCAGCACAAACGAACGTTCCATTAGAATTTTGGATATCACCTTTGGAAGAAGAACTAGAGGCAGAAAGATATAGGCAGGATGATAATTCCAAGGAAGCGACAACGCGTCCACTGCCTCCGCCTGAGGGTCCCTGGATCTGGACAGATACCTGGGAAGTTTCTTGTTTAGATGAGAGGCCATCAGATCTATTTCTGGAAGTCCCCAGATTTGAACAATCTGAAGAAAAACCTCTGGGTGAAGGGACCATTCGCCCGGATGTAACGTCTGGTGACTGAGATAATCCGCTTCCCAATTGTCTACACCTGGGATGTGAACCACAGAGATTAGACAGGAGCTGGATTCCGCCCATACAAGTATCCAAGATACTTCTTTCATAGACTGAGGACTGTGAGTCCCAACTTGATGATTGACATATGCCACGGTTGTGACATTGTCTGTCTGCAAACAAATAAACGATTCTCTCTTCAGAAGAGGCCAAAACTGTAGAGCTCTGAAAATCGCACGTTCCAAAATGTTGATTGGTAATCCTGAGATTCCCAAACCCCCTGCGCTGTCAGAGATCCCCATACAGCTCCCCAACCTGACAGACTCGCATCTGTTGAGATCACATTCCAGGTTGGACGAACAAAAGAAGCCCCTTGGACTAAACGATGGTGATCTATCCACCACGTCAGAGAGTGTCGTACATTGGGATTTAAGGATATTAATTGTGATATCTTTGTATAATCCCTGCACCACTGGTTCAGCATACAAAGCTGAAGAGGTCTCATGTGAAAACGAGCAAAGGGGATCGCGTCTGATGCCGCAGTCATGAGACCATGAGACCTAGAATTTCCATGCAAAAAGCTACCGAAGGGAATGACTGAGACTGAAGGTTTCGACAAGCTGAAACTAACTTCAGACGTCTCTTTTCTGTTAGAGACAAAGTCATGGACACTGAATCTATTTGAAAGCCCAAAAAGGTTACCTTTGTCTGAGGAATCAAAGAACTCTTTGTTAAATTGATCCTCCAACCATGTCTTTGAAGAAACAACACAAGTTGATTCGTATGAGATTCTGCAGAATGTAAAGACTGAGCAAGTACCAAGATATCGTCCAAATAAGGAAATACCGCAATACCCTGTTCTCTGATTACAGAGAGAAGGGCACCGAGAACCTTTGAAAAGATCCTTGGAGCTGTTGCTAGACCAAACGGAAGGGCCATGCTGGGAAGTTGGGATGGGTGAGGCCATGCTGGGAAGTTTATTGTTTAGATAAGAGGCCATCAGATCTATTTCTGGAAGTCCCTAAATTTGAACAATCTGAAGAAATACCTCTGGGTGAAGAGACCATTCGCCCGGATGTAACGTCTGGCGACTGAGATAATCCGCTTCCCAATTGTCTACACCTGGGATGTGAACCGCAGAGATTAGACAGGAGCTGGATTCTGCCTATACAAGTATCCGAGATACTTCTTTCATAGCCTGAGGACTGTGAGTCCCCCCTTGATGATTGACATATGCCACGGTTGTGACATTGTCTGTCTGAAAACAAATGAACGATTCTCTCTTCAGAAGAGGCCAGAACTGAAGAGCACTGAAAATCGCACGGAGTTCCAAAATGTTGATTGGTAATCTCGCCTCCTGAGATTCCCAAACCCCCTGCGCTGTCAGAGATCCCCATTCAGCTCCCCAACCTGACAGACTCGCATCTGTTGAGATCACAGTCCAGGTTGGACAAACAAAAGAAGCCCCTTGAACTAAACGATGGTGATCCATCCACCACGTCAGAGAGTGTTGTACATTGGGATTTAAGGATATTAATTGTGATATCTTTGTATAATCCCTGCACCACTGGTTCAGCATACAAAGCTAAAGAGGTTGCATGTGAAAACTAGCAAAGGGGATCGCGTCCGATACAGCAGTCATGAGACCTAGCATTTCTATGTACAAAGCCACCGAAGGGAATGATTGAGACAGGCTGAAACCAATCTCAGAAGTCTCTTTTCTGTTAGAGACAAGGCAATGGACACTGAATCTATTTGAAAACCTAAAAAGGTTACCTTTATCTGAGGAATCAACGAACTCTATGGTAAATTGATCCTCCAACCATGTCTTTGAAGAAATGACACAAGTTGATTTGTATGAGATTCTGCAGAATGTGAAGACTGAGCAAGTACCAAGATATCGTCCAAATAAGGAAATACCGCAATACCCTGTTCTCTGATTACAGAGAGAAGGGCACTGAGAACCTTTGAAAAGATCCTTGGAGCTGTTGCTATGCCAAACGGAAGGGCCACAAACTGGTAATGCTTGTCTAGAAAAGAGAATCTCAGAAACTGATAGTGATCTGGATGAATTGGAATATGAAGATATGCATCCTTTAAATCTATTGTGGACATATAATGCCCTTGCTGAATAAAAGGCAGAATAGTCCTTATAGTTACCATTTTGAATGTTGGTATCCTTACATAACGATTCAATATTTTTAGATCCAGAACTGGTCTGAAGGAATTCTCCTTCTTTGGTACAATGAATAGATTTGAGTAAAACCCCAGACCCCGTTCCAGAACTGGCACAATTACTCCAGCCAACTCTAGATCTGCAACACATTTCAGAAACGCCTGAGCCTTTACTGGGTTTATTGGAATGCGAGAGAGAAAAAATCTTCTCGCAGACGGCCTTACCTTGAAACCTATTCTGTACCCTAGTGAAACAATGTTCTGAATCCAAAGACTGTGAATCGAATTGATACAAATATCTTTGAAAAATCGTAACCTGCCCGCTACCAGCTGTGCTGGAATGAGGGCCGCACCTTCATGTGGACTTGGGAGCTGGCTTTGACTTTCTAAAAGGCTTGGATTTATTCCAGGCTGGAGAAGGTTTCCAAACGGAAACCGTTCCTTTAGAGGAAGGGTCAGGCTTCTGTTCCTTATTCTGACGAAAGGAACGAAAACAATTAGCAGTCCTGTATTTACCCTTAGATTTTTTGCCCTGAGGCAAAAAAATTCCTTTCCCCCCAGTAACAGTTGAAATAATAGAATCCAACTGAGAACCAAATAATTTATTACCTTGGAAAGAAAGAGAAAGCAAAGTTGACTTAGAAGACATATCTGCATTCCAAGTTTTAAGCCATAAAGCTCTTCTAGCTAAAATAGCTAAAGACATATGCCTGACATCAACTCTAATGATATCAAAGATGGCATCACAAATACAGTTATTAGCATGTTGAAGAAGTTTAACAATGCTAAGAGTATTATGGTTTGACACTTGTTGCGCTAAAGTCTCCAACCAGAAAGTGGAAGCAGCAGCAACATCAGCCAAAGAAATAGCAGGTCTATGAAGATTACCTGAACATAAATAAGCTCTCCATAGAAAGGATTCAAGTTTCCTATCTAAAGGATCCTTAAGGGAAGTACTATCCGCCGTAGGAATAGTAGTACGTTTTGCAAGAGTAGAGATAGCCCCATCAACTTTAGGGATTTTGCCCCAAAACTCTAATCTATCCTTTGAGAAGGAGTAAATGAAGTACCCAGATGATTCCATTCCCTAGAAATTACTTCAGAAATAGCATCAGGGACAGGAAAAACTTCTGGAATAACTATGAGGTTTGAAAACCGAATTTAAACGCTTAGTAGATTTAGTATCAAGAGGACTAGACTCCTCCATATCTAATGTGATTAACACTTCTTTAAGTAAAGAACGAATAAATTCCATTTTAAATAAATATGAAGATTTATCAGTGTCAATATCTGAGACAGAATCTTCAGAACCAGATAGATCCTCATCAGAAACAGACAAGTCAGAATGATGACGGTCACTTAAAAATTCATCTGAAATATGAGAAGTTTTAAAAGACCTTTTACATTTACTGGAAGGAGGAATAACAAACAGAGCCTTCCTAATAGATTTAGAAACAAATTCTTTAACATTAACAGGGACATCCTGAGCATTAGATGTTGAAGGAACAACAACAGGTAATAGAATATTACTAATGGAAATACTATCTGCATTAGCAAGTTTATCATGACATTCATCACAAACTACAGCCGGAGGAACAGTTACCACAAGTTTACAACAGATGCACTTAACTTTGCATCAGGCAGCGTCTTTAAAGAAGTAGATTCTGACCCAGGGTCAAGTTGAGACATCTTGCAATATGTAATAGAAAAAACAACATATAAAGCAAAATTATCAAATTCATTAAATGACAGTTTCAGGAATGGGGAAAAATGCCAATGAACAAGCCTCTAGCAACAAGAAGCATTGAAAAAATGAGACTGAAATAATGTGAAAAAAAGGTGGAGACAAGAGTGACGCCCACATTTTTGGCGCCAAAAATGACGCTCACATTATTGGCGCTAAGTACAACGCCTATATTTTTGGCGCTAAGTATGACGCCACATCCGGTGAAGCCGAAAAAATAACGCCCACATTTTTGCCACAAAAAAACGTCTGAACACAAAAAAACGTCAAAAAAATGACGTAACCACAAACAACTTCCGGTCGTCAATTAGGGCGCCGGAAATGACAATTTTGCGGCAAAAAAGTTTGCGCCAAAAATGACGCAATAAATTGAAGCATTTTCAACCCCCGCGAGCCTAACAGCCCACAGGGAAAAAAAGTCAATTTGAAAAACTTTTAAGGTAAGAAAAAAATAATCATTCATATGCATTGTCCCAAATAATGAATCTGACTGAAAGAAGGAATACTGATTACCCTGAATCATGGTAAATATAAGTTTAAACACATATATTTAGAACTTTATAAATAAAGTGCCCAACCATAGCTTAAGAGTGTCATAATAAAATAAGACCTACTTACCCCAAGACACTCATCTACATATAGTAGATAGCCAAACCAGTACTGAAACGAGAATCAGTAGAGGTAATGGTATATTTAGAGTATATCGTCGATCTGAAAAGGGAGGTAGGAGAAGAAATCTCTACGACCGATAACAGAGAACCTATGAAATAGATCCCGTAGAAGGAGACCATGGTATTCAAATAGGCAATACTCTCTTCACATCCCACTGACATTCACTGCACTCTGAGAGGAAAACCGGGCTCCAGCCTGCTGTGAAGCGCATATCAACAAAGAATCTAGCACAAACTTACTTCACCACCTCCACGGGAGGCAAAGTTTGTAAAAATGAATTGTGGGTGTGGTGAGGGGTGTATTTATAGGCATTTTGAGGTTTGGGAAACTTTGCCCCTCCTGGTAGGAATGTATATCCCATACGTCACTAGCTCATGGACTCTTGCTAATTACATGAAAGAAAAATGCATTTTTCTTTAAAACTGTACCTTTAAAGTATCAGTCCCAAAAGAGTAACAGAAATTCCACCCTATTTTTTCAATGCAATTAAATAGTATGACAAAAAGGGTAATATCTCCTCCACCACGGAGGAATGAACACAAACACCTCCAACAACTTTACTGAGGTGCCTACCTGCCCCTACCTTTTTTCTGCTGACATAAACGGAATACTGTCAGACCTGGACGGCTGTGTCTTCTTCACTTGATCGTATAAGCTCCGGAATTCTCCGCAGAGCAAAACAACGATCCTAAAAGCTGCGCCACTGAGATAAAGGAAGACACGCTTTTGACTGAAAAAAAACGCTAGAGGAAAAAGGATCCGCCTAGCTTTTACCAGAGGCGGTCCCGACGGCTATTAACACTAACGCACTCTTAGAAACTTGCTCAGATCAGCAATTACGGTCCGACTAAAACAAGTAATATGTTCCATGCTTATAATGAACCCCAACACACAATCACCCATCCAATCTTTAACCAGATGAATAGTGAAGTTAAATACACTGAGCCACCAATTACCACACCCAAATGCAACTTGCAGTGCTTGCTCCCTGCCATAAAAGCCTGTTTAACATCTCAGGCATGAACCCCATATATAGTGCAGCTCCTGATTTTAGTGCCAGTGATCTTTCCAGTGAGACAAACAAAAATGGCACTTACCTGAACCTTAGGCTGTCCGGTAGTAGGACAGCTCACCTGGCATGAGAGGAAGCCACTCCTCACAGAGACCAGTGAAAACAAGAAAGGACAGAGTAAACCTACTTTGGCTTTCTACATAAGGGCAGCAACCTGTTAGGAACTTGTGAGGTGGGCCTGCGATTTTTTAACTGATTGAAAGATACCACTGCCCTACTGAAGAGACTGACGTGGAGTACAGCTAAACCCAAAGAGGAAAGATCAGAGCCTACACTGGCTTTCAAAATAATAATATGAATTCTTCAATCATGAGTTTAAGACTCGAAAACTTCACCTCCTCCTTGAACCGAAGGCAAAGAGAATGACTGGGGATTGTGGGAAGTGGAGTGATACTTAACAGCTTTGCTGTTGTGCTCTTTGCCTCCTCCTGCTGGCCAGGAGTGATATTCTCAACAGTAATTGATGATTCAGTGGACTCAATGTATCTTAGGAAAGTTATTTTAAAATTAATATTGTTTCTGGCCACTTTAAAGGCTGCCAAGTTAAGCCCACTGATTACATGATCTGGGCTGCATATGACATCCAATCACAAAAGGCTCACTATTTGAATTCAACAGACTGTCAATTCTATTCAGCAGTGTGTCTAGATGCAGCCCAGATAGTTTTGTCATCAGTAGACTGAGCTTGGCAGCAATTTCAAATTGGCCAGAAACAATATTCATTTTAAAATGACTTTTTTACTGTTTGATGCATAATATAGAAAGGGTGCGGGAGGCTATTGACAGCTTAATCTAAGGTAAGATTTACGACTACTAAGGTGTAGACTGTCCCTTTAATAATCAAGGTCAATTATTTTCAATAGCGTAAACAACAGCTATAAAACTAATTAATCTAGTGACTGACAAAAACAAGATATATTTTTTCACTTGCAGCTTGTAAGATGAGAAAAAAACATGCATTACAAGACAAAAATAAAATGATTTAAGTCATTTCATATCATTTCATATCACAGAGTCTGCTGAAATTGTATTATCATTACAATTATTATCATTATTATTGTTTCCAAAAAAAAATATTACTCTTAATTTAGAATCATATAAATAAATACTCTTTATGCCACAATTTATTTGACAAGTTGCTAAGGCAAATACAGCTTTAGCCCACACACAGACACACAATACAATTTGTTTTAATTATCTTACATTCAAATTACATGCTAAGAGGTATTTGATTCTGCCTGTCTCCAGCTGTTAAAATGAATGAACACAACCATTATAAACTAGTTCTCAAGGCTATAATAGGCTTTTTTGCAATCACATTATGCATTACATTTGTATTATGGCCACTTTCAGTTTAAAAAAAAAAAAAGGTATTAAGAATTACAAACTAGTACAGTTTGCATGCAATTGTGTTTTTATTTTTTTAATTTCCACTTACATGATAATTATATTTCTTTCATAATGTTACAAGTCCACAATTCATAAATACTGGGATAAAAGAAGGAAGCAAAACACCCAAAAAATCCCTTTCAAGTTTCCCTCCCACTAATACTACTAAATCAACAAGCACACCAGTAGTTCATCCTTTGCACTTTTAATACACACCCTCTCCCTTCCCATGTGCAGCAACAAAATATGTCCCCTCAGAAAAACAGCTATTTTAAGTCAGTGCCGAGGAAACAAACTTTAACCACTGCTTCTATATCCCATATAGCAATATCAACAAAAACTTCTTACACTCAGCTTCAAGTTGAGCAAAGAGAAAATAGCAGTAAATCATCAAACCTTTATTCCATCATCATAAAAAAAAAAACTTTATGCCCACCTAAAAAACAGAATTTATGCTTACCTGATAAATTTCTTTCTCTTGTGAAGTATCGAGTCCATGGATTCATCCATACTTGTGGGATATTCTCCTTCCTAACAGGAAGTGGCAAAGAGAGCACCCACAGCAGAGCTGTCTATATAGCTCCTCCCTTAGCTCCACCCCCCAGTCATTCGACCGAAGGCTAGGAAGAGAAAGGAGAAACTATAGGATGCAGAGGTGACTGAAGTTTTTTTTTAAAAAAAATAAATATATACTACCTGTCTTAGACAGGGCGGGCCGTGGACTCGATACATCACAAGAGAAAGAAATTTATCAGGTAAGCATAAATTCTGTTTTCTCTTGTAAAATGTATCGAGTCCATGGATTCATCCATACTTGTGGGATACCAATACCAAAGCTTTAGGACACGGATGAAGGGAGAGACAAGACAGGTACCTTAAACGGAAGGCACCACTGCTTGTAGAACCTTTCTCCCAAAAATAGCCTCCGAAGAAGCAAAAGTATCGAATTTGTAAAATTTGGAAGCGAAGACCAAGTCACCGCCTTACAAATCTGTTCAACAGAAGCCTCATTTTTAAAAGCCCATGTGGAAGCCACTGCTCTAGTAGAATGAGCAGCAATCCTTTCAGGAGGCTGCTGGCCAGCAGTCTCATTAGCCAAACGGATGATGCTTTTCAGCCAAAAGGAAAGAGAGGTAGCCATAGCTTTATGGCCTCTCCGCTTACCAGAATAAACAACAAACAATGAAGATGTTTGATGGAAATCTTTGGTTGCTTGTAAGTAGAACTTTAAAGCACAAACCACATCAAGATTGTGCAACAGACGTTCCTTCTTTGAAGAAGGATTAGGACACAGCGAAGGAACAACAATTTCTTGATTGATATTCCTATTAGAAACAACCTTAGGAAGGAATCCAGGTTTGGAACGCAAAACCACCTTATCTGCATGGAAAACAAGATAAGGTGAGTCACACTGAAAAGCAGATAACTCAGAAACTCTTCGAGCCGAAGAGATAGCTACTGAAAACAGAATGCATAGGTTCAAACGGAACCCCTTGAAGAACTTTAAGAACTAAGTTTAGGCTCCATGGCGGAGCAAGAGGTTTGAATAAAGGCTTGATTCTGACTAAACCCTGACTAAACGCTTGAACGTCTGGGACATCTGCCACACGCTTGTGTAAAAGAATAGACAAAGCAGAAATCTGTCCTTTTAAAGAGCTAGCTGATAATCCCTTCTCCAATCCTTCTTGGAGAAAAGACAATATTCTAGGAATCCTAATCTTACTCCATGAGTAACCCTTGGATTCACACCAATAAAGATATTTGCGCCAAATCTTATGATAGATTTTCCTGGTGACAGGCTTTCTAGCTTGAAACAGGGTATCAATGACCGACTCAGAGAAACCACGCTTTGATAGAATCAAGCGTTCAATCTCCAAGCAGTCAGACGCAGAGAAATTAGATTTGGATGCTTGAATGCACCTTGGATTAGAAGGTCCTGCCTCATTGGCAGAGTCCACGGTGGAACAAATGACATGTCCACTAGGTCTGCATACCAAGTCCTGCGTGGCCACGCAGGTGCTATCAGAATTAATAAAGCTCTCTCCTGCTTGATTCTGGCAACCAGACGTGGAAGGAGAGGAAACGGTGGAAATACATAGGCCAGATTGAAGGACCAAGGCACTGCTAGAGCATCTATCAGTACCGCCTGGGGATACCGGGACCTGGACCGTAACAAGGAAGCTTGGCGTTCTGACGGGAGGCCATCAGATCCAATTCTGGTGTGCCCCATAGCTGAGTCAGGTGGGCAAATACTTCCGGATGGAGCTGCCACTCCCCCGGATGAAAAGTCTGACGACTTAGGAAATCCGCCTCCCAGTTCTCTACCCCTGGGAGATGGATAGCCCATCGGATTATTTTGTTTACCTGCATCATCGCTAGAGGACTCAGTGTTCCTCCTTGGTGATTGATATAAGCTACAGTCATGATGTTGTCCGACTGAAATCTGATGAATTTGGCCGCAGCTAGCTGAGTCCAGGCCTGAAGAGTATTGAATATCGCTCTCAGTTCTAGAATGTTTATCGGGAGGAGAGTTTCCTCCCGAGACCATAAGCCCTGTGCTTTCAGGGAGTTCCAGACTACACCCAGCCTAGCAGGCTGGCATCTGTCGTTACAATGATCCACTCTGGCCTGCGGAAACATTCCCTGAGCCAGGTGGTCCTGAGACAACCACCATAGAAGAGAATCTCTGGTCTCCTGATCCAGATGTATTTGAGGAGATAAATCTGCATAATCCCCATTCCACTGTTTGAGCATGCATAGTTGCAGTGGTTTGAGGTGTAGGCGGGCAAAAGGAACTGTGTCCATTGCCGCTACCATGAGTCCGATTACCTCTAGACACTGAGCCACTGATGGCCGAGGAATGGAATGAAGAGCTCGGCAAGTGGTTAAGAGTATTGATTTTCTGACCTCCGTCAGAAATATTTTCATTTCTACCGAGTCTATCAAAGTCCCTAGGAAAGAAACTCTTGTGAGAGGGAAGAGAACTCTTTTTTTATGTTCACCTTCCACCCGTGAGAAAAGCCAACACGATGTCCGTGTGAGACTTGGTTAGCTGGAAAGACGACGCCTGAATTAAGATGTCGTCTAGATAAGGTGCTACTGCTATGCCCCACGGTCTTAGAACCGCCAAAAGGGACCCTAGCACATTTGTGAAAATTCTGGGAGCCGTGGCCAACCCGAAGGGAAGGGCCACAAACTGTTAATGCCTGTCCAGAAAGGCGAATCTGAGGAATTGATGATTATCTCTGTGAATAGGGATGTGTAGATACGCATCCTTTGAATCCACGGTAATCATATATTGACCCTCCTGGATCAGAGGTAGAATAGTCCGAATAGTCTCCATCTTGAATGATGGATCTCAAAATTCTAAACAAGTTCCTCAGAGTACCAAGATTGGTCTGAAAGTTCCCTCTTTTTTGGGAACCACAAACAGGTTTGGAACTGGGTGGATCACTCCCATGGTATGTAGGTCTTCTACACAGCATAAGAACGCCTCTCTCTTTGTCTGGTTTGCAGACAATTGAGAAATGTGAAATCTCCCCCTTGGGGGGAGTCTCTGAAGTCCAGAAGATATCCTTGGGACACAATTTCTAAAGCCCAGGAATCGTGAACATCTCTTGCCCAAGCCTGAGCGAAAAGAGAGAGTCTGTCCCCTACTAGATCCAGTCCCAGATCGGGGGCTATCCCTTCATGCTGTCTTGCAGGCATCTTGGCCTGTTTACCCTTGTTCCAAGCCCGATTAAATGACCAGACTGACTTGGATTGGGCAAAATTCCCCTCTTGCTTTGCAGCAGGGGAAGCTGAAGCGGGACCACTCTTGAAGTTCCGAAAGTAACGAAAATTATTTTGTTTGGTCCTAATTTTATTTACTTTATTCTGAGGGAGGGCATGTCCTTTCCCTCCAGTGATGTCTGAAATAATCTCTTTCAGTTCAGGCCCGAATAGGGTCTTTCCTTTGAAAGGGATGTTCAAAAGCTTAGATTTTGATGACACATCAGCAGACCAGCACTTAAGCCATAACGCCCTGCATGCTAAAATGGCAAAACTTGAATTCTTTGCTGCTAATTTAGCCAGTTAAAAAGCGGCATCTGTAATGAAAGAATTAGCCAACTTAAGGGCCTTAATTCTATCCATAATATCATCTAATGCAGTCTCCATCTGAAGAGCCTCTTACAGGAACAGGAACAATGCACACAATAGGTTGGAGAAGAAAACCTTGATGAACAAAAATTTTCTTTAGGAGACCCTCTAATTTTTTATCCATAGGATCTTTGAAAGCACAACTGTCTTCGATAGGTATAGTTGTACGCTTAGCGAGAGTAGAAACAGCTGCCTCCACCTTAGGAACCGTCTGCCATGAGTCCCGTATGGTGTCAGATATGGGAAACATTTTCTTAAAAACAGGAGGGGGAGCGAACGGTATACCTGGTCTATCCCACTCCTTAGTAACAATATTCATGATCCTCTTAGGGACTGGAAAAACATCAGTGTAAACAGGAACCTCTATGTATTTGTCCATTTTACACAATTTCTCTGGGACCACTATAGGGTCACAATCATCCAGAGACGCTAATACCTCCCTGAGCAACAAGCAGAGGTGTTCAAGCTTAAATTTGAAGGCCTTCATATCAGAATCTGTCTGAGGGAGCGTCCTTCCTGAATCAGAAATCTCTCCCTCAGATAGCAAATCCCTCACCCCTACTTCAGAACATTGTGAGGGTATATCGGATACGGCTACTAAAGCGTTAGAAGGCTCAGCATTTGTTCTTAACCCAGAGATGTCACGCTTTCCTTGTAAACCAGGCAGTTTAGATAAAACCGCTGTGAGGCTTGTATTCATAACTGTGGCCATGTCTTGTAAAGTAAATGAAGTCGACGCACTAGAGGTACTTGGCGTCACTTGTGCGGGCGTTACTGGTTGTGACACTTGGGGAGAGCTAGATGGCAAACCCTCAATTCCTTCTGTCTGAGAATCTATTGCTATATTGTTAAGTGCTATAATATGCTATTTATAATTTATAGACATAGTGCAAGTGGGACACATTCTAAGAGGGGGTTCCACAATGGCTTCTAAACGCATTGAACAAGGATTTTCCTTGTTGTCAGACATGTTAAACAGGCTAGTAATGAAACAAGCAAGCTTAGAAAACACTTTATTCAAAAAAAGGTACTGTGCCTTTAAGAGAAAAAAGATGAACAAACTCTGCAAAACAGTGTAAAAAAGCAGTAAACTTTACAAATTTTTTACAGTAGAATCATAAAGCCTTAGTAAGTTTGCACAGCCAGCCAAATAAACAATTAACCCCTTAATGTAAAAACCGGATTGACAAAACGTCAAAAACCGGTATAAAAACGTTCAGCGCATTGCCACAGCTCTGCTGTGGCACCTACCTGCACTTTAGGATATATTTGTGGGGGGAAAACTTCTTTTATGCCCTCAAACACAGCAGGACCCTCTGGAGAAGCAGCTGGATGTCTTCAGAGTAAAAGAAACTGCGCAACTGAGGCGCGAAAATAGGCCCCTCCCACCTCACTCGATGTCAGTGGGGCCTAAAAGAAACACACCAAAGTGTTTCTAAACTAGCCATGTTGGTTAATAATCCATAAACAAGCCACAAAGACCCCTTAAAGTCCCTCAAAAAACGTTAAGTATTCAATAGAAAAAACGTTTTTCCCATAAGTGCCAACCAGTAACAAATGAGCCCTTTATGTAAGCTGGGATTCTTTCTATTAAGTGTCTGAATACACCTTACCCTTAACTCATGGGGATATTGTCAGCCTTTTCTAGAATTATCACAGTCTGTCTAGAAAAAAATTGACTGAACATACCTCAATGCAGCTTAGAATGCAAACCGTTCCCCCAACTGAAGTTTTTCCTGTACTGCTCAGCCTCTGTGGGAACAGCAGCAGATCTTAGTTACAAAGTGCTAAGATCATCATCCTCCTTGCAGAAATCTTCATCCCTTTTCTGCCAGAGAGTGAATAGTACACACCGGTATCATTTAAAATAAACTTTTGCTTGAGAAAAAAAAAAACTAACATTTTTGTCACCACACTCACTTTACCCTTCCTAGCAGTTAAGCAGACAAAGAGAATGACTGGGGGGTGGAGCTAAGGGTGCTCTCTTTGCCACTTCCTGTTAGGAAGGAGAATATCCCACAAGTATGGATGAATCCGTGGACTCGATACATCTTACAAGAGAAAAATAATTTATTTCATAATGGTGAGAGTACACAAACCATCACACGTGGGATTCAACTCCAATCCACTAAGAGACAAACACCTAATATAAAAAATGTTAATCCCTCTCACTATACCATAATCCCTCAGTCAAACATATAGCTAAAAGAAAGGAGAAAATAAAAAAACAGTGTGAGTGAAGTGCAAAACGGCATTGCCACCAACTGTTTCCGAAACCTCAAAATGCCAATAAATACACCGCCTCACCACACCCACAATTCAGTTTTAACGAATAGCCAAGTAGTGGGGTGACAGAAAAAGTAATAGAAAGCATCAAAAAAGCAACTGGAAATATAATTGTGCTTTATACAAAAATTATAACCACCAAAAACAGGGTGGGTCTCATGGACTCTTGCCAATATGAAAGAAATGAATCAGGTAAGTTCTTACATAAATTATGTTTTCTTTCATGTAAGGGCAAGAGTCCATGAGCTAGTGATGTATGGGATATTAATACCCAAGATGTGGTACTACACATCAGAGCCACAAGAGAGGGAGGGATAAAATAAAAAACAGGCATTTTCCGCTGAAAAAAATAAATCCACATGCAAAAAATAAGTTTTTCTCATAATTGAAAAGAAATAAATTAAAACATAAGCAGAGGAATCAAACAAACAGCGGCATGAAAAACTTTTCTACCAAAAACTGCTTCCGAAGAGGCAAACACATCAAAATGGTAAAATTTTATAAATGTATGCAAAGAAGACCAAGTTGCTGCTTTGCAAATCTTATCAACTGAAGCTTCATTCTTAAAAGATAAAGTGAAGACTGATCTAGTAGAATGAGCTGTGATTCTCTGAGGCGGGGCTGACCCGACTCCAAATAAGCCTGATTAATCAAAAGCTTTAACCAAGATGCCAAGGAAATATCAGAAGCTTTCTGACCTTTCCTAGAACCAGAAAAAACATCAAATAGACTGGAAGTCTTCCTGAAATCTTTAGTAGTTTCAACATAATATTTCAAAGCTCTAACATCCAAAGAATGTAAGGCTCTCTCCAAAGAATTCTTAGGATTAGGACACAGAGGGAACAACAATTTCCCTATTAATGTTATTAGAATTTACAACCTTAGGAAGAAATTCAAATGAAGTCTGCAAAACCGCTTTATCCTGATGGAAAATCAGAAAAGGAGACTCACAAGAAAGAGCAGATAATTCGGAAACTCTTCTAGCAGAAGAGCCAAAAGGAACAACACTTTCCAAGAAAGTAGTTTAATATCCAAAGAATGCATAGGCTCAAAAGGAGGAGCCTGTAAAGCCTTAAAAACCAAATTAAGACTCCAAGGAGGAGAGATTGATTTAATGACAGGCTTGATACGGACCAAAGCCTGTATAAAACAGTGACTATCAGGAAGCTTAGCAATCTTTCTGTGAAATAAAACAGAAAGAGCAGGGATTTGTCCCTTCAAGGAACTTGCAGACAAATCTTTATCCAAAAATTCCTGAAGAAACTATAAAATAAAAAAGTCTTCAAAACTCAATAATAAATCTTCCTAGAAACAGATTTGCGAGCCTGTAACATAGTATTAATCACTGAGTCAGAGAAACCTCTATGACTAAGCACTATGAATTCAATTTCCATGCCTACAAATTTAAAGCTTTGAGATCCTGATGGATAAAAGGTCTGGTCTTAAAGGAAATGGCCAAGGTTGGTAACTAGACATCCTAACAAGATCTGCATACCAAAACCTGTGAGGCCATGCTGGTACTACCAGAAACACAAACAATTGTTTCATGATGATCTTGGAGATCACTCTTGGAAGAAGAACTAGAGGTGTGAAAATATAAGCAGGTTGGTAAAACAAAAGAATTGCTAACGCATCCATCGACTCCGCATGAGGATCCATGGAACTGAAAAAGTACTTGGGAAGTTTCTTGTTTAGATGTGAAGCCATCAGATCTATTTCTGGAAGACCCCACATCTGAACAATCTTAAAAAAAACACATCTGGATGGAGAGACCACTCCCCCGGATGTAACTTCTGAGGGTTGAGATAATCCGCTTCCCAATTGACTATACCTGGGATATGTACCGCAGAAATTAGACAAGAGCTGGATTCCGGCCCAAGAAAGTATCCAAGATACTTCTTTCATAGGTAGGGGACTGTGAGTCCCACCCTGATGATTGACATGCCACAGTTGTGATATTGTCTGTCTGAAAACAAATAAATGATTCTCTCTTCAAAAGAGGCCAAACCTGAAAAGCCCTGAAAATAACACGGAGTTCTAAAATATTAATTGGTAACGTCGCCTCTTGAGGTTCCCAAACTCTTTGTGCTGTCAGAGATCCCCAGACAGCTCCCTAACCTGAAAGACTTGCGTCCGTTGAGATCACAGTCCAGGTTAGACGAACAAAAGAGGACCCTTGAACTAAACGATGGTGGTCTAACCACCAAGACAGAGAGAGTCAAACGTTGGGATTTAAGGATATTGACGGTGATATCCTTGTATAATCCCTGCATCACTGATCCAGCATACAAAGCTGAAGAGGTCTTAAATGAAAACAAGCAAAGAGAATGATCGAGAATGAAGCTTTTGACAAGTTGAAACCAATTCCGTCTCTTCCCTGTTAGAGACAGAGTCATGAACACTGAATTTATCTGGAAACCTAAAAAGGTGACCCTTGTCTGAGGATTCAAGGAACTTTCAGGTAAATTGATCCTCCAACCATGTCTTTGAAGAAACAATACTTGTTGATTTGTGTGAGATTCGGCAGAATTTAAAGGCTAAGCTAGTACCAAGATATCATCCAAATAAGGAACAACGCAATACCCTGTTCTCTGAATACAGAGGACACCAAGTACCTTTGAGAAAAAACTTGGAGCTGTCGCTAGGCCAAATGTAAATGCGACAAATTGGTAATGCTTGTCTAGAAAAGAGAATCTTAAAAAACGATAGTGGTCTGGATGAATCGGAATATGAAGATATGCATCCTGTAAGTCTATCATGGACATATAATGACCTTGCTGTGAACAAAAGGCAGAATAGTCCTTATAGTTACCATTTGAAAGCAGGCACTCTTACAAAAAGATTAAAACTTTCAGATCCAGAACTGGCCTGAATAAATTTTCTCTCTTTGGAACAATGAATAGATTTGAATAAAACCCCAGACCCTGTTCCTGAAACGGAACTAGTATGATTACCCCTGAAAGCTCCGGATCTGAAACACACTTCAGAAAAGCCTGAGCCTTCACTGGATTTACTGGGACGTGTGAGAGAAAAAAATCTTCTCACAGGAGGTCTTACTCTGAATCCTATTTGAATCCACCGATTTTGGACAGAATCTGTCCAAATGTTTTTGAAAAAAATTTCAATCTGCCCCCCACCAGCTGAGCTAAAATGAGGGCCGCTCCTTCATGCAGACTTGGGGGCTAGCTTTGGTTTCTTAAAGGGCTTGGATCAGACAGTACTGAGGTGTCCTATCTGACCTCTGGAATAAATCCGATATTGAAAACTGACAAAGAACTCTCCTGCCGATCGAGTAAACACAGGAGATGTCGGAACAGACAAGACAACGTTCCGCTTAGAAGTGTGCAAGCGGAAGAGTTGAAGTCACATGATTAGCCGATAAGAAATTGTGCAGCAAAAATAAAAGTGCACGTTTCTGTAAACTGTCAGATTTCAGTATCAGTGCTTTTCTCTCTTTCGCTTTGTAAATCAGTCCCACAACAATCCATATTTAAATAAATTTTCCAGTACATGAGCCACAGAATAAAAACGAACAATAAGGGTCTTCCTTTATACACATAACAAAAAGATTAACCCCTTAGTCTTCAGTTACATACCCTGCCTATGAATAACCTATATAAAAAGGATTAATATGTCCCAAATAAAATTTGCAGCTAGATCTTCTTCAAGTGCAAGTCTCCAAGACCTAGAAGACAAAAGCACTTCAATCCAGCTGTTAGGCAGGACAACAGCTTACAAGGTGTGAAAGGACACATACTCCTCACAGAGACCTGTAGAAAAAGAAAGAACAGAGTAACCAACTTTGGCTTTCTATGACTTGGGCAGCAAATGTGGAAACCAAGCAAGGACCACCTTACCACTTCCTAACTGCTTAAAAGCCACCACTACTCTTACTCAAGAGATTGATGTGGACACAGCTAAACCCAAATACTTGCTTGAAGCGAAAATTACCCAGAAAGGGAAAATATCTTCAGACACCGAACTTCACCTCCTCCATTGACAAAGGCAAAGAGAATGACTGGGGGTTATGGGGAAGGGAAGTGACACTTAACAGCTTTGCTGTGGTGCTTTTTTCCTCCTCCTGCTGGCCAGGAGTGAATATCCCACTAGTAATTGGAATGACGTTGTGGACTCTCCATGTCTTATGAAAAATGTCACAAAATTATTAACGTGAGGATTGCCTTTTTCTTTCCTAACATTCACTATCCATTTAATTTTAATTACCTGTTCAAAATAAAGTTGTGTTCTTGTCTACACACCAGCTACATAAGATGCTTATATGATATATACAGTACACTAAAAGCAAGTGATAGAAACATTTGCAAAGTAAGTTATAGTCTATTTGTTAGGGATGCACCGAAATTTCGGCCGCAGAAACGTTTCGGCCGAAAATGACCTTTTTGGCTATTTCATTTTTCGGTTATTTTGTCTGTTATTTTCGGTAAAATTGTTGTGTAGCATGTTTCAAATTTGATGCTAGCCTAGAGCTGCTGTTTAAGTTCATTACTTGACTTACTGTTTTGCATATGAGTTTTCTATGACTATACTTTATTTGGATAATTGGTAAAAAACAAACAAAAAAACTGTTAAATCTCATTCTGTTACATAGAACTAAATAAAGAATAATACAGTATATTGATATTTAATAATGTTTTAAATAGGGATGCACCGAAATTTTGGTCGCAGAAACATTTTGGCCCGAAAATGGTACTATCATTTTTTGCCTGTTTTTTTTTCTTGGTAAAATTATTATATTATTGTTTTAAGATATTTTTGTCCAATTTTAGTGTGTTACTTTCAATAAAAGTGTGGGCTTTTTTTTATTGGCTTGAAGGTTTTCAATTCAGATTCATTATTAAAATAGTCTAATTATGCAAAAAAAAAAAAAAAAAACCTAAAAAAAAAAAATATTTGAAAAAACAGAATTTATGTTTACCTGATAAATTACTTTCTCCAACGGTGTGTCCGGTCCACGGCGTCATCCTTACTTGTGGGATATTCTCTTCCCCAACAGGAAATGGCAAAGAGCCCAGCAAAGCTGGTCACATGATCCCTCCTAGGCTCCGCCTACCCCAGTCATTCGACCGACGTTAAGGAGGAATATTTGCATAGGAGAAACCATATGGTACCGTGGTGACTGTAGTTAAAGAAAATAAATTATCAGACCTGATTAAAAAAACCAGGGCGGGCCGTGGACCGGACACACCGTTGGAGAAAGTAATTTATCAGGTAAACATAAATTCTGTTTTCTCCAACATAGGTGTGTCCGGTCCACGGCGTCATCCTTACTTGTGGGAACCAATACCAAAGCTTTAGGACACGGATGAAGGGAGGGAGCAAATCAGGTCACCTAAATGGAAGGCACCACGGCTTGCAAAACCTTTCTCCCAAAAATAGCCTCAGAAGAAGCAAAAGTATCAAACTTGTAAAATTTGGTAAAAGTGTGCAGTGAAGACCAAGTCGCTGCCCTACATATCTGATCAACAGAAGCCTCGTTCTTGAAGGCCCATGTGGAAGCCACAGCCCTAGTGGAATGAGCTGTGATTCTTTCGGGAGGCTGCCGTCCGGCAGTCTCGTAAGCCAATCTGATGATGCTTTTAATCCAAAAAGAGAGAGAGGTAGAAGTTGCTTTTTGACCTCTCCGTTTACCGGAATAAACAACAAACAAGGAAGATGTTTGTCTAAAATCCTTTGTAGCATCTAAATAGAATTTTAGAGCGCGAACAACATCCAAATTGTGCAACAAACGTTCCTTCTTTGAAACTGGTTTCGGACATAGAGAAGGTACGATAATCTCCTGGTTAATGTTTTTGTTAGAAACAACTTTTGGAAGAAAACCAGGTTTAGTACGTAAAACCACCTTATCTGCATGGAACACCAGATAAGGAGGAGAACACTGCAGAGCAGATAATTCTGAAACTCTTCTAGCAGAAGAAATTGCAACTAAAAACAAAACTTTCCAAGATAATAACTTAATATCAACGGAATGCAAGGGTTCAAACGGAACCCCCTGAAGAACTGAAAGAACTAAATTGAGACTCCAAGGAGGAGTCAAAGGTTTGTAAACAGGCTTAATTCTAACCAGAGCCTGAACAAAGGCTTGAACATCTGGCACAGCGGCCAGCTTTTTGTGAAGTAACACAGACAAGGCAGAAATCTGTCCCTTCAGGGAACTTGCAGATAATCCTTTTTCCAATCCTTCTTGAAGGAAGGATAGAATCCTAGGAATCTTAACCTTGTCCCAAGGGAATCCTTTAGATTCACACCAACAGATATATTTTTTCCAAATTTTGTGGTAAATCTTTCTAGTTACAGGCTTTCTGGCCTGAACAAGAGTATCGATAACAGAATCTGAGAACCCTCGCTTCGATAAGATCAAGCGTTCAATCTCCAAGCAGTCAGCTGGAGTGAAACCAGATTCGGATGTTCGAACGGACCCTGAACAAGAAGGTCTCGTCTCAAAGGTAGCTTCCAAGGAGGAGCCGATGACATATTCACCAGATCTGCATACCAAGTCCTGCGTGGCCACGCAGGAGCTATCAAGATCACCGACGCCCTCTCCTGATTGATCCTGGCTACCAGCCTGGGGATGAGAGGAAACGGCGGGAACACATAAGCTAGTTTGAAGGTCCAAGGTGCTACTAGTGCATCCACTAGAGCCGCCTTGGGATCCCTGGATCTGGACCCGTAGCAAGGAACTTTGAAGTTCTGACGAGAGGCCATCAGATCCATGTCTGGAATGCCCCACAGCTGAGTGACTTGGGCAAAGATTTCCGGATGGAGTTCCCACTCCCCCGGATGCAATGTCTGACGACTCAGAAAATCCGCTTCCCAATTTTCCACTCCTGGGATGTGGATAGCAGACAGGTGGCAGGAGTGAGACTCCGCCCATAGAATGATTTTGGTCACTTCTTCCATCGCCAGGGAACTCCTTGTTCCCCCCTGATGGTTGATGTACGCAACAGTTGTCATGTTGTCTGATTGAAACCGTATGAACTTGGCCCTCGCTAGCTGAGGCCAAGCCTTGAGAGCATTGAATATCGCTCTCAGTTCCAGAATATTTATCGGTAGAAGAGATTCTTCCCGAGACCAAAGACCCTGAGCTTTCAGGGATCCCCAGACCGCGCCCCAGCCCATCAGACTGGCGTCGGTCGTGACAATGACCCACTCTGGTCTGCGGAATGTCATCCCTCGTGACAGGTTGTCCAGGGACAGCCACCAACGGAGTGAGTCTCTGGTCTTCTGATTTACTTGTATCTTCGGAGACAAGTCTGTATAGTCCCCATTCCACTGACTGAGCATGCACAGTTGTAATGGTCTTAGATGAATGCGTGCAAAAGGAACTATGTCCATTGCCGCTACCATCAACCCGATCACTTCCATGCACTGAGCTATGGAAGGAAGAGGAACGGAATGAAGTATCCGACAAGAGTCTAGAAGTTTTGTTTTTCTGGCCTCTGTCAGAAAAATCCTCATTTCTAAGGAGTCTATTATTGTTCCCAAGAAGGGAACCCTTGTTGACGGAGATAGAGAACTCTTTTCCACGTTCACTTTCCATCCGTGAGATCTGAGAAAGGCCAGGACAATGTCCGTGTGAGCCTTTGCTTGAGGAAGGGACGACGCTTGAATCAGAATGTCGTCCAAGTAAGGTACTACAGCAATGTCCCTTGGTCTTAGCACAGCTAGAAGGGACCCTAGTACCTTTGTGAAAATCCTTGGAGCAGTGGCTAATCCGAAAGGAAGCGCCACGAACTGGTAATGTTTGTCCAGGAATGCGAACCTCAGGAACCGATGATGTTCCTTGTGGATAGGAATATGTAGATACGCATCCTTTAAATCCACCGTGGTCATGAATTGACCTTCCTGGATGGAAGGAAGAATAGTTCGAATGGTTTCCATCTTGAACGATGGAACCTTGAGAAACTTGTTTAGGATCTTGAGATCTAAGATTGGTCTGAACGTTCCCTCTTTTTTGGGAACTATAAACAGATTGGAGTAGAACCCCATCCCTTGTTCTCTTAATGGAACGGGATGAATTACTCCCATTTTTAACAGGTCTTCTACACAATGTAAGAATGCCTGTCTTTTTATGTGGTCTGAAGACAACTGAGACCTGTGGAACCTCCCCCTTGGGGGAAGTCCCTTGAACTCCAGAAGATAACCTTGGGAGACTATCTCTAGCGCCCAAGGATCCAGAACATCTCTTGTCCAAGCCTGAGCGAAGAGAGAGAGTCTGCCCCCCACCAGATCCGGTCCCGGATCGGGGGCCAACATTTCATGCTGTCTTGGTAGCAGTGGCAGGTTTCTTGGCCTGCTTTCCCTTGTTCCAGCCTTGCATTGGTCTCCAAGCTGGCTTGGCTTGAGAAGTATTACCCTCTTGCTTAGAGGACGTAGCACCTTGGGCTGGTCCGTTTCTACGAAAGGGACGAAAATTAGGTTTATTTTTTGCCTTGAAAGGCCGATCCTGAGGAAGGGCGTGGCCCTTACCCCCAGTGATATCCGAGATAATCTCTTTCAAGTCAGGGCCAAACAGCGTTTTCCCCTTGAAAGGAATGTTAAGTAGCTTGTTCTTGGAAGACGCATCAGCCGACCAAGATTTCAACCAAAGCGCTCTGCGCGCCACAATAGCAAACCCAGAATTCTTAGCCGCTAACCTAGCCAATTGCAAAGTGGCGTCTAGGGTGAAAGAATTAGCCAATTTGAGAGCATTGATTCTGTCCATAATCTCCTCATAAGGAGGAGAATCACTGTCGACCGCCTTTATCAGCTCATCGAACCAGAAACATGCGGCTGTAGCGACAGGGACAATGCATGAAATTGGTTGTAGAAGGTAACCCTGCTGAACAAACATCTTTTTAAGCAAACCTTCTAATTTTTTATCCATAGGATCTTTGAAAGCACAACTATCCTCTATGGGTATAGTGGTGCGTTTGTTTAAAGTGGAAACCGCTCCCTCGACCTTGGGGACTGTCTGCCATAAGTCCTTTCTGGGGTCGACCATAGGAAACAATTTTTTAAATATGGGGGGAGGGACGAAAGGAATACCGGGCCTTTCCCATTCTTTATTAACAATGTCCGCCACCCGCTTGGGTATAGGAAAAGCTTCTGGGAGCCCCGGCACCTCTAGGAACTTGTCCATTTTACATAGTTTCTCTGGGATGACCAACTTGTCACAATCATCCAGAGTGGATAATACCTCCTTAAGCAGAATGCGGAGATGTTCCAACTTAAATTTAAATGCAATCACATCAGGTTCAGCTTGTTGAGAAATGTTCCCTGAATCAGTAATTTCTCCCTCAGACAAAACCTCCCTGGCCCCATCAGACTGAGTTAGAGGCCCTTCAGAAATATTAATATCAGCGTCGTCATGCTCTTCAGTATCTAAAACAGAGCAGTCGCGCTTACGCTGATAAGTGTTCATTTTGGCTAAAATGTTTTTGACAGAATTATCCATTACAGCCGTTAATTGTTGCATAGTAAGGAGTATTGGCGCGCTAGATGTACTAGGGGCCTCCTGAGTGGGCAAGACTCGTGTAGACGAAGGAGGGAATGATGCAGTACCATGCTTACTCCCCTCACTTGAGGAATCATCTTGGGCATCATTGTCATTGTCACATAAATCACATTTATTTAAATGAATAGGAATTCTGGCTTCCCCACATTCAGAACACAGTCTATCTGGTAGTTCAGACATGTTAAACAGGCATAAACTTGATAACAAAGTACAAAAAACGTTTTAAAATAAAACCGTTACTGTCACTTTAAATTTTAAACTGAACACACTTTTTTACTGCAAATGCGAAAAAACATGAAGGAATTGTTCAAAATTCACCAAATTTTCACCACAGTGTCTTAAAGCCTTAAAAATATTGCACACCAAATTTGGAAGCTTTAACCCTTAAAATAACGGAACCGGAGCAGTTTTGAACTTTAACCCCTTTACAGTCCCTGGTATCTGCTTTGCTGAGACCCAACCAAGCCCCAAGGGGAATACGATACCAAATGACGCCTTCAGAAAGTCTTTTCTAAGTATCAGAGCTCCTCTCACATGCGACTGCATGCCATGCCTCTCAAAAACAAGTGCGCAACACCGGCGCGAAAATGAGACTCTGCCTATGCTTTGGGAAAGCCCCTAAAGAATAAGGTGTCTAAAACAGTGCCTGCCGATATTATTATATCAAAATACCCAGATAAAATGATTCCTCAAGGCTAAATATGTGTTAATAATCAATCGATTTAGCCCAAAAAAAGTCTACAGTCTTAATAAGCCCTTGTGAAGCCCTTATTTACAATCGTAATAAACATGGCTTACCGGATCCCAGAGGGAAAATGACAGCTTCCAGCATTACATCGTCTTGTTAGAATGTGTCATACCTCAAGCAGCAAGAGACTGCTCACTGTTCCCCCAACTGAAGTTAATTGCTCTCAACAGTCCTGTGTGGAACAGCCATGGATTTTAGTGACGGTTGCTAAAATCATTTTCCTCATACAAACAGAAATCTTCATCTCTTTTCTGTTTCTGAGTAAATAGTACATACCAGCACTATTTCAAAATAACAAACTCTTGATTGAATAATAAAAACTACAGTTAAACACTAAAAAAACTCTAAGCCATCTCCGTGGAGATGTTGCCTGTACAACGGCAAAGAGAATGACTGGGGTAGGCGGAGCCTAGGAGGGATCATGTGACCAGCTTTGCTGGGCTCTTTGCCATTTCCTGTTGGGGAAGAGAATATCCCACAAGTAAGGATGACGCCGTGGACCGGACACACCTATGTTGGAGAAAAGACATTTTCAGTTTTCGGCCAAGTGCATCCTGGATTTTCAGGTTCGGTTTCGGTCCAGAATTTCCATTTCGGTGCATCACTACTATTTGTCACCCGATTGTGTGTTTATTTTTCCTCTATACAAATTAAACGAAAGTCATATAAGAAAATGTTCTTACCATCATTTTCTCAAACAAAGATAATACATCTTTGTCAGACAGATGCTTGGAAGGATAATCTTCAGCTTCTGAAGTTGACCATTCCGTGCTAGAATATGTACTTTTTATGTAATGCATATAAGGTCTTTCTTTTTTACTTCCAGGAATTCTGATGCTAGCAAATCGATCCAACTGAAAAACAAAAAATATTTAGTAAATTGTCACATGTCAAAACAAAAATGTCCAAAATCTAAAAAAAAAAAAAAAAACAGAATTTATGCTTATCTGATAAATTTCTCTCTCTTGTGAAGTATCGAGTCCACGGATTCATCCATACTTGTGGGATATTCTCCTTCCCAACAGGAAGTGGCAGAGAGAGCACCCACAGCAGAGCTGTCTATATAGCTCCTCTCTTAGCTCCACCCCCCAGTCATTCGACCGAAGGCTAGGAAGAAAAAGGAGAAACTATAGGGTGCAGAGGTGACTGAAGTTTTTTTTTAAAAAATATACTACCGGTCTTAAAACATACAGGGCGGGCCGTGGACTTGATACATCACAAGAGAAAGTAATTTATCAGGTAAGCATAAATTCTGTTTTCTCTTGTAAGATGTATCGAGTCCAAGGATTCATCCATACTTGTGGGATACCAATACCAAAGCTTTAGGACACGGATGAAGGGAGGGACAAGACAGGTACCTTAAACGGAAGGCACCACTGCTTGTACAACCTTTCTCCCAAAAATAGCCTCCGAAGAAGCAAAAGTATCAAATTTGGAAAATTTGGAAAAAGTATGAAGCGAAGACCAAGTTGACGCATTACAAATCTGTTCAACAGAAGCCTCATTTTTAAAAACCCATGTGGAAGCCACTGCTCTAATAGAATGAGCAGTAATTCTTTCAGGAGGCTGCTGGCCAGCAGTCTCATAAGCCATACGGATGACACTTTTCAGCCAAAAAGAAAAAAGGTAGCCGTAGCCTTTTGACCTCTCTGCTTACCAGAATAGACAACAAACAATGAAGATGTTTGACGGAAATCTTTGGTTGCTTGTAAGTAGAACTTTGAAGCACGAACCACATCAAGATTGTGCAACAGACGTTACTTCTTTGAAGAAGGATTAGGACACAGCGAAGGAACAACAATTTCCTGATTGATATTCCTATTAGAAACAACCTTAGGAAGGAAGCCAGGTTTGGTACCTAAAACCACCTTATCTGCATGGAAAACAAGATAAGGTGAGTCACACTGTAAAGCAGAAAACTCCGAAACTCTTCGAGCCGAAGAGATAGCTACTAACAACAAAACTTTCCAAGATAGAAGCTTAATTTCTATGGAATGCATAGGTTCAAATGGAACCCCTTGAAGAACTTTAAGAACCAAGTTTAGGCTCCATGGCGGAGCAACAGGTTTAAATACAGGCTTGATCCTGACCAAGGCCTGACTAAATGCTTGAACGACTGGAACATCTGCCAGACGTTTGTGTAAAAGAATAGATAAAGCAGATATTTGTCCCTTTAAGGAACTAGCTAATAATCCCTTCTCCAATCCTTTTTGGAGAAAGGACAAAATCCTAATCTTACTCCATGAGTAACCCTTGGATTCACACCAACAAAGATATTTGCGCCAAATCTTATAATAGATTTTCCTGGTAACAGGCTTTCTAGCTTGAATCAGGGTATCAATGACCGACTCAGAGAAACCACGCTTTGATAGAATCAAGCGTTCAATCTCCAAGCAGTCAGACGAAGAAATTAGATTTGGATGCTTGAACGGACCTTGGATTAGAAGGTCCTGCCTCACTGGCACAGTCCACGGTGGAACAGATGACATGTCCACCAGGTCTGCATACCAAGTCCTGCGTGGCTACGCAGGCGCTATCAGAATCACCGAAGCTCTCTCCTGCTTGATTCTGGCAACCAGACGTGGGAGGAGAGGAAACAGTGGAAATACATAAGCCAGATTGAAGGACCAGGGCACTGCTAGAGCATCTATCAGTACCGCCTGGGGATCCCGGGGCCTGGACCCGTAACGAGGAAGTTTAGCGTTCTGTCAGGACGCCATCAGATCCAATTCTGGTGTGCTCCATAGCTGAGTCAGCTGGGCAAATACTTCTGGATGGAGCTCCACCTCCCCCGGATGAAAAGTCTGACTTAGGAAATCCGCCTCCCAGTTCTCTACCCCTGGGATATGGATTGCTGAGAGATGGCAAGAGTGATCCTCCGCCCATCGGATTATTTTGGTTACCTCCATCGCTAGAGCACTCCGTGTTCCTCCTTGATGATTGATATAGGCTACAGTCGTCATGTTGTCCGACTGAAATATGATTAATTTGGCCGCAGCTAGCTGAGGCCACGCCTGAAGAGATTTGAATATCGTTCTCAGTTCTACAATGTTTATTGGGAGGAGAGATTCCTCCCTAGACCATAAGCCCTGTGCTTTCAGGGATTTCCAGATTGCACCCCAGCCTAGCAGGCTGGCATCTGTCATTACTATGAGCCAATTTGGCCTGCTGAAACACATTCCCTGAGACAGGTGGTCCTGAGACAACAACCAGAGAAGAAAATCTCTGGTCTCTTGGTCCAGATGAAGTTGAGGAGATAAATCTGCATAATCCCCATTCCACTGTTTGAGCATGCATAGTTGCAGTGGTCTGAGGTGTAGGCGGGCATAAGGAACTATGTCCATTGCCGCTACCATGAGTCTGATTACCTCCATACACTGACCCACTGATGGCCGAGGAATGGAATGAAGAGCTCGGCAAGCGATTAAAAGTTTTGATTTTCTGACCTCCGTCAGAAATATTTTCATTTCTACCGAGTCTATCAGAGTCCCTAGGAAGGAAACTCTTGTGAGAGGGACTAGAGAACTCTTTTTTATGTTCACCCTCCACCTGTGAGATCTCAGAAAAGCCAACACAATTTCCATGTGAGACATGGCTAGCTGGAAGGTCGACGTCTGATTTAAGATGTAGTCTAGATAAGGTGCCACTGCTATACCCCGGGGTCTTAGAACCGCCAAAAGGAACCCTAGCACCTTTGTGAAAATTCTGCGAGCTGTGGCCAACCCGAAGGGAAGGGCCACAAACTGGTAATGCCTGTCCAGAAAGGCGAGTCTGAGGAATTGATTGGTCTGAAAATTCCCTCTTTTTTTGGGAACCACAAACAGGTTGGAGTAAAAACCTATGCCTTGTTCCACTCTTTGAACTGGGCGGATCACTCCCATGGTATGTAGGTCTTCAACACAGCGTAAGAACGCCTCTCTCTTTGTCTGGTTTGCAGACTATTGACAAATGTGAAATCTCCCCCTTGGGGGGGGGGGGGGGGGGGGGGGGGAGTCTTTGAAGTCCAGAAGATATCCTTGGGACACAATTTCTAAAGCCCAGGAATCATGAACATCTCTTGCCCAAGCCGCAGCAAAGAGAGAGAGTCTGCCCCCTACTAGATCCTGTCCCGGATCGGGGGCTACCCCTTCATGGTGTCTTAGAGGCAGCAGCAGGCTTTTTGGTCTGTTTACCTTTGTTCCAAGCCTGGTTAGGTCTCAAGACTGACTTGGATTGGACAGAATTCCCGTCTTGCTTTGCTGCAGGGGAAGCTGAAGCGGGACCACCCTTGAAGTTCTGAAAGGAACGAAAATTATTTTGTTTGGTCCTAATCTTATTTGTTTTATGCTTAGGGAGGGCATAGCCTTTCCCGCCAGTGATGTCTGAAATAATTTCTTTCAGTGCAGGCCCGAATAGGGTCTTTCCTTTGAAAGGGATGTTCAACAATTTAGATTTTGATGACACATCAGCAGACCAGGACTTAAGCCATAACGTCCTGCGTGCTAAAAAGGCAAAACCTGAATTCTTTGCCGCTAATTTAGCCATTTGGAAAGCGGCATCTGTAATGAAAGAATTAGCCAACTTAAGGGCCTTAATTCTATCCATAATATCTTCTAAAGGAGTCTCCACCTGGAGAGCCTCTTCTTGAGCCTCAAATCAGAAAGCAGAGGCAGTAGTTACAGGAACAATGTATGCAATAGGTTGGAGAAGAAAACCTTGATGAACAAAAATTTTCTTTAGGAGACCCTCTAATTTTTTATCCATAGGATCTATGAAAGCACAACTGTCTTCGATAGGTATAGTTGTATGCTTAGCAAGAGTAGAAATAGCTCCCTCCACCTTAGGAACAGTCTGCCACCAGTCCTGTATGGTGTCAGAAATGGGAAACATTTTCTTAAAAACAGGAGGGGGAGCGAACGGAGTACCTGGTGTATCCCATTCCTTGGTAACAATAGTCACAATTCTCTTAGGGACTGGAAAAACATCAGTGTAAACAGGAACCTCTAAGTATCTGTCCATTTTACACAATTTCTCTGGGACCACTATAGGGTCACAATCGTCTAGAGTAGCTAATACCTCCTTGAGCAATAAGCGGAGGTGTTCAAGCTTAAATTTAAAAGCTGTCATATCAGAATCTGTCTGAGGGAGCGTCTTTCCTGAATCAGAAATCTCTCCCTCAGATAACAAAAATCCCTTACCCCTACTTCAGAACATTGTGAGGGTATATCGGATACGGCTACTAAAGCGTCAGACGGCTCAGCATTTGTTCTTAACCCAGAGCTGTCACGCTTTCCTTGTAAACCAGGCAGTATAGAGAAAACCTCTGTGAGGGTTTTATTCCTAACTGTGGCCATGTCTTGTAAAGTAAATGAATTAGACGCTCTAGAGGTACTTGGCGACAAAATAAATAACACTTTAAACAAAAACGGTACTGTGCCTTTAAGAGAAAAAAAAGCTGCACAAACTCTGCAAAACAGTGTAAAAAAGCAGTAAACACAACAAAATTTTGACAGTAGCATCATAAAGCCTTAGTAACTTTGCACCACTATGCAAATAAACCATTAACCCCTTAATGTAAAAACCGGATTGAAAAAACTGGTAAAATAACGTTCAGCACCTTGCCACAGCTCTGCTGTGGCGCCTACCTGCCCTTTAGGAACCATTTGTGGGGGGGGGGAAAACTCTTTATAGTCCTCAAATACAGCAGGAACCTATGGAGAAGTAGCTGGATGCTTCTGAGGTAAAGAAACTGTGCAACTGAGGCGTGACAATAGGCCCCTCCCACCTCACTTGATGTTATGGGGGGAAAAAAGAAACAGTGTTTTTCTTAAACTAGCCAATGCCATGTGGGTTAATAACCCTTAAACAAGCCACAAAGACCCCTTAAAGACCCTCAAAAAACGTTATATTTGCAATTGAACCAAAAAGTTTTTTCCTAACAGTGTCACCAGTAACTATGAGCCCTTTATGCAAGCTTGGATTCCTCTTTTACTGAATACAGCTTACCTTTCCCTCATGGGGATATTGCCAGCCTTTTCTAGAAAAAAATAGACTGATCATACCTTACTGCAGTTTAGCCTGCAAACTGTTCCCCCAACTGAAGTTTTCCTGTACTCTTCAGCCCTTGTGAGAACAGCAGTGGATCTTAGTTACAAAATGCTAAGAGCATCATCCTCCTTGCAGAAATCTTCATCCCTTTTCTGCCAGAGAGTAAATAGTACACACAGGTACCATTTAAAATTAACTTTTGCTTGAGAAAATAAAAACTAACATTTTTGTCACCACACTCACTTTGCCCTTCCTAGAAGTTAAGCAGGCAGACAGAATGACTGGGGGTGGAGCTATATAGACAGCTCTGCTGTGGGTGCTCTCTCTGCCACTTCCTGTTGGGAAGGAGAATATACCACAAGTATGGATGAATCAGTGGACTCGATACATCTTACAAGAGAAAAGATTTATGCAAATATTTAAAACTGAATCTTGCAAAAGGAATGGTGCCAGGTTTTCATGCGAGTTTGAAATACTCAACACATATGTATTGATCTGGAACATACTATATTGAATAAATATTTGCTGAGCTGATAAATACTACAAGTAGATGTATACATGTTTGACATTTTTCTTTCCTTTGTTTTACAGACAAGATGTCCTTAGCCATGAACATAGATCTGTGTATTCAAAAATGGTTGGGAATGTGAAATATGCTGTGTCTGTATGAATAGATACCAGGATTTTGAATGCTGTGATTTTGGGGGAGAGCAAATGATTGATAGTGTAGTTGTGTTTCGTTATGATCACTAGAAACATACTGATGTTTCATATTAAAATAATCAGGATGAATAGTATGACATGGTCCAATACACTTGGAACATGGGACCTGTTAATATCAAGAAATTGTAGTATATTAAATAAACATTTTAAAGAAATGTATTTACTGTATAGCAGTGTTAAAAAAATGAAACTGTCTTGTCTGCTGCCCACAATGGCCTAAATCCAGAATTACAAACAAAAGACATTTGGCCGTTAAAATTACATTCCCAGTAGCCAATCAGAGACAAGCTCCGTGGGGCGTAACCAAAATAGTTTCCCCAATGATTAAGATATATAAGCTGAATGCAAGAGGAGAGAGGAGGCTGCTGACATTTTGCTAAGGTGTGACTGGATAAATAGCTCCGTTGAAAAACCTTTCTCCCAAAAAAAGCCTCCGAAGAAGCAAAAGTATCAAATTTGTAAAATTTGGCAAAAGTATGCAGTGAAGACCAAGTCGCTGCCTTACAAATCTGTTCAACAGAAGCCTCATTCTTGAAAGCCCATGTGGAAGCCACAGCTCTAGTGGAATGAGCTGTAACTCGTTCAGGAGGCTGCTGTCCAGCAGTCTCATAAGCCAATCGGATGACGCTTTTCAGCCAGAAGGAAAGAGAGGTAACAGTCGCTTTCTGACCTCTCCTCTTACCAGAATAGACAATAAACAAGGATGATGTTTGTCTGAAATCTTTAGTTGCCTTTAAATAGAATTTTAAAGCACGAACCACATCAAGATTGTTTAACAGTCGTTCCTTCTTAGAAACTGGATTAGGGCACAGAGAAGGAACAATGATTTCCTGGTTAATATTCTTATTAGAAACCACTTTTGGAAGGAAACCAGGTTTGGTACGCAAAACTACCTTATCTGCTTGGAACACCAGATAGGGTGAATTACACTGCAAAGCAGACAATTCTGAAACTCTTCGAGCAGAAGATATAGCAACCAAAAACAAAACTTTCCAAGATAATAACTTAATATCTATGGAATGTAAAGGTTCAAACGGAACCCCTTGAAGAACTGAAAGAACTAAATTTAGACTCCATGGAGGAGCCACAGGTTTATAGACAGGCTTGATTCTGACTAAAGCCTGTGCAAACGCTTTAAGATCTGGCACTTCTGCCAGACGCTTGTGTAAAAGGATAGACAGAGCGGATCTCTGTCCCTTTAAGGAACTAGCTGACAAACCTTTCTCCAAGCCTTCTTGAAGAAAAGACAATATCCTTGGAATCCTAATCTTACTCCACGAGTAACCCTTGGATTCACACCAACAAAGATATTTCTGCCATATCTTAGGGTAAATTTTCCTGGTGACAGGCTTTCTAGCTTGTATCAGAGTATCTATGACTGATTCAGAAAACCCACGCTTGGATAGAATTAAGCGTTCAATCTCAAAGCAGTCAGCTGCAGAGAAACTAGATTTGGATACTTGAATGGACACTGTATTAAAAGATCCTGCCTCATTGGCAGTGTCCATGGTGGGACAGATGACATGTCCACTAGGTATGCATACCAAGTCCTGTGTGGCCACGCAGGCGCTATCAGAATTACCAACGCCTTCTCCTGTTTGATTCTGGCTACCAGCCGAGGGAGAAGGGGAAACGGTGGAAAGACATAAGCCAGATTGAAGGACCAAGGCGCTACTAGAGCATCTATCAATGCCGCCTTGGGGTCCCTGGACCTGGATCCGTAAAGAGGAAGTTTGTTGTTCTAACGGGACGCCATCAGATCCAACTCTGGAATGCCCCATAGCTGGGTCAGCTGAGCAAAAACCTCCGGGTGGAGTTCCCACTCCCCCGGGTGAAAAGTCTGACGACTTAGGAAATCCGCTTCCCAGTTGTCTACTCCTGGGATGTGAATTGCAGATAGATGGCAAGAGTGATCCTCCACCCATCTGATTATCTTGGTTACTTCCTTCATCACTAAGGAACTCTTTGTTCCTCCCTGATGATTAATGTATGCTACAGTCGTGATGTTGTCCGACTGAAATCTGATGAATTTGGCCGCCGCTAGCTGAGGCCATGCCTGGAGCGTGTTGAATATCGCTCTCAGTTCCAAAATGTTTATCGGGAGAAGAGATTCTTCCCGAGACCATAGGCCCTGAGCTTTCAGGGAGCCCCAGACCGCGCCCCAGCCTAACAGACTGGCGTTGGTCGTTACAATGATCCACTCCGGTCTTCGGAAGCACATTCCCTGAGACAGGTGATCCTGAGACAACCACCAGAGAAGAGAATCTCTGGTTTTCTGGTTCATTTGGATTTGATGAGACAAATCTGCATAATCCCCATTCCACTGTTTGAGCATGCACAATTGCAGTGGCCTGAGATGAATTCGAGCAAAAGGTACTACGTCCATTGCTGCTACCATTAATCCGATTACCTCCATGCACTGAGCTACAGATGGCCGAGGAATGGAATGAAGAGCTCGGCAAGTACTTAAAAGCGTTAACCGTCTGACCTCCGTCAGAAATATTTTCATTTCTTCCGAATCTATTAATGTTCCCAGGAAGGGAACCCTTGTGAGCGGGGACAGAGAACTTTTTTCGGTGTTCACCTTCCACCCGTGAGACCTTAGAAAGGCCAGAACAATATCCGTATGAGCCTTGGCTCTGGGAAAAGACGACGCCTGTATTAAGATGTCGTCCAGATAAGGTGCTACTGCAATGCCCCGCGGCCTTAGTACCGCTAGAAGGGACCCTAGCACTTTTGTGAAAATTCTGGGAGCGGTGGCCAACCCGAAGGGAAGGGCCACGAACTGGTAATGATTGTTCAGAAAAGCAAACCTTAGGAACTGATGGTGATCTTTGTGGATAGGAATATGAAGGTACGCATCCTTTAGATATACGGTAGTCATATATTGACCTTCCTGGATCATCGGTAAGATTGTCCGAATGGTCTCCATTTTGAAAGATGGAACTCTGAGGAATTTGTTTAGAATTTTTAGATCCAGGATTGGCCTGAAAGTTCCTTCCTTTTTGGGAACTACAAACAGGTTTGAGTAAAAACCCAGTCCTTGTTCTGTAATTGGAACTGGATATATCACTCCCATCTGGATGTAAATCTTCTACACAGCGTAAGAACACCTCTTTCCTTGTCTGGTCTGTAGACAGACGAGAAATGTGGAACCTTCCCCTTGGGAGGAGAGTCCTTGAATTCTAGAAGATATCCCTGAGCAACAATCTCTAATGCCCAGGGATCGGGAACATCTCTTGCCCAAGCCTGAGCAAAGAGAGAGAGTCTGCCCCTACCAGATTCGGTCCCGGATCGGGGGCTACCCCTTCATGCTGTCTTAGTAGCAGCCGCAGGCTTTATGGCCTGTTTACCCTTGTTCCAGCCCTGCAAAGGTTTCCAAGTTGCCTTGGGCTGTGAAGCGTTACCCTCTTGCTTTGCGGTTGCAGAGGTTGAAGCAGGACCGCTCCTGAAGTTGCGAAAGAAACGAAAATTAGCCTTGTTTTTAGCCTTAAAAGGCCTATCTTGCGGGAGGGCATGGCCCTTTCCCCCAGTGATATCCGAAATAATCTCTTTCAACTCGGGCAAAACCAGAATTTTTCACCGCTAACTTAGCTAATTGCAAAGCGGCATCTGTGATAAAAGAATTAGCCAGTTTTAGGGCATTAATTCTATCCATGACTTCGTCATATGAAGTCTCCCTCTGGAGCGACTCCTCAAGTGCCTCAAACCAAAAAGCCGCTGCAGTAGTTACAGGAATAATGCAGGCAATAGGTTGGAGAAGGAAACCTTGTTGAACAAATATTTTCTTTAGTAAACCTAATTTTTTATCCATAGGATCTTTGAAAGCACAACTGTCTTCAATTGGTATGGTTGTGCGCTTGGCTAGTGTTGAAACTGCCCCCTCTACCTTAGGGACCGTCTGACACGCGTCCCGCCTGGGATCAGTTAAGGGGAACATTTTCTTAAAGATGGGGGGGAACAAAAGGTACACCTGGTCTTTCCCACTCCCTAGCAACAATATCCGCCACCCTCTTAGGGATCGGAAACGCATCAGTGTATACAGGGACTTCTAGATATTTGTCCATTTTACACAATTTCTCTAGGACCACCACAGGGTCACAATCATCCAGAGTTGATAAGACCTCCCTAAGCAGTACGCAGAGGTGTTCCAATTTAAATTTAAATGCTAGTGAATCTGATTCTGCCCGCTGAGAAACTTTTCCTGAGTCAGAAATTTCTCATTACATTACATTCCTCGCCCCTACTTCAGAGTGTTGTGAGGGTACATCAGATAAACCTCCCAAAGCTTCCCACTGCTCCTCATCTGTTCTCAAAACAGAGCTATCGCGCTTTTTAGGAAAAACTGGCAGTTTATATAGAAAGGCCGCAAGGGAATTATCCATGACTGCCGCCAATTGTTGCAATGTAATAGGTGCCAATGCACTAGAGGTACTAGGTATCGCTTGAGCGGGCGTAACTGGTGATGACACATGGGGAGAGGAAGGCGGACTATCTTCATTACCTTCAGTCAAAAAATCATCTAGGGCAATATGATCTTTAAAGTGTATAGACACATTAGTGCACTTGAGACACATTTTGAGTGGGGGTTCCACCATGGCTTCTGAACACATAGAGCAAGGCTTTTCCTTAGTGTCAGACATGTTTAACAGATTAGTATTATACACAAGCAGGCTTGGAAAAATACTTTATAAAGAAAAAAACATAATTTATGCTTACCTGATAAATTTATTTCTCTTGTAGTGTATCCAGTCCACGGATCATCCATTACTTATGGAATATATTCTCCTTCCCAACAGGAAGCTGCAAGAGTCCACCCACAGCAAAGCTGCTATATAGCTCCTCCCCTAACTGCCATATTCAGTCATTCGACCGAAAACATGCAGAGAAAGGAAAAACCATAGGGTGCAGTGGTGACTGTAGTTCAAATGAAAAAATTACCTGCCTTAAAGTGACAGGGCGGGCCGTGGACTGGATACACTACAAGAGAAATAAATTTATCAGGTAAGCATAAATTATGTTTTCTCTTGTTAAGTGTATCCAGTCCACGGATCATCCATTACTTATGGAATACCAATACCAAAGCTAAAGTACACGGATGATGGGAGGGACAAGGCAGGTACTTAAACGGAAGTTACCACTGCCTGTAAAAAACCCTTTCTCCCAAAAATAGCCTCCGAAGAAGCAAGGTATCAAATTTGTTAAATTTGAAAAGTATGAAGCGCAGACCAAGACTCCGTCTTGTAAATCTGTTCAACAGAAGCCACATTTAAAAAAGGCCCAAGTGAAAACCACAGCTCTAGTAGAATGAGCTGTAATCCCTTCAGGAGGCTGCTGTCCAACAGTCTCATAAGCTAAATAAATTATGCTTTTTAACCAAAAAGACAGAGAGGCTGCTGAAGTCTTTTGACCTCTCCTCTGTCCAGAATAGACAACAAACAAGGTGAACGTTTGATGAAAACTGTAGTAGCTTGTAAGTAAAACGTTAAAGCACAAACCACGTCCAATATTGTGTAATAGACGTTCCTTCTTTGAGGAAGGATTAGGATACAAGCATGGAACAACTATCTCTTGAGTGATGTACTTGTTAGATACCACCTTAGGAAAAAACCCAGGTTGGTACGCAGGACTACCTTATCCGTACGAAGGACCAGATAAGGAGAATCACATTGTAACACAGATAACTTGGAGACTCTACGAGTCGAGGAATTAGCTACCCAAAAGGAACTTTCCAAGATAAAGATTGATATCTATGGAACAAAAAAGGTTCAAACGGAACTTCTTGAAGAACCTTAAGAATCAGGTTTAAGCTCCATGGCGGAGCAACAGTTTTAAACACAGGCTTGGATCTAACCAAAGCCTGACCAAATGCCTGAACGTCTAGAATACCTGCCAGACGCTTGTGCAAAAAAATAGACAGAGTAAAAATCTGTCCCCTTTTAAGGAATTAGCTGACAACCCTTTTCTCAAAAACATCTTGGAGAAAAGATAATATCCTGGGAATCCAGACTTTACTCCATGAGTAACCCTTGGATTCATAACAATCAGATATTTACACCATATCTATGTTCAATTTTCCTAGAGACAGGCTTTCATGTCTGTATTAAGGTATCAATGACCGACTCGGAGAAGCCATGCTTTGATAACATCAAGCGTTCAGTCTCCAGGCAGTCCATCTCAGATTGATTCTATTTAGATGGTTGAAAGGACCCTGAGGTAGAGGGACCTGTCGCAGAAGCAGAGACCGTGATGGAAAGGATGACATGTCCACCAGATCTGCATACCAGGTCCTGCGTGGCTACGCAGGCGCTGTCAAAAACACCAAAGCCCTCTCCTGCTTGGTCTTGACCTCCGGAGGAAATCCCACACCCCCGGAAGAAAAGTCCGACGACTTAGAAAATCCACCTCCCAGTTCTCAACACCTGGGATATGGATAGCTGATAGACAAGAGTGAGTCTCTGTCCAGTGAATTATTGTAAGACTTCTAACATCGCTAGGGAACTTCTGTTCCCCCTTGATGGCTGATGTAAGCCACAGTCGTGTATATTGTCCGACTGAGTATGATGTACCTCAGAGTTGCTAACTGAGGCCAAGTCTGAAGAGCATGGAATATCACTCCCAGTTCCAGAATATTTATTAGAAGGAGGGTCTCCTCCTAAGTCCACTATCCCTGAGCCTTCAGGGAGTTCCAGACTGCATCCCAACCTAAAAGGCTGGCATCTATTGTAACAATTGTCCCATCTGACCTGCGGAAGGTCATACCCTTGGACAGATGGACCCGACATAGTCACCAGAGAAGAGAATCTCTGGTCTCTTGGTCCAGGTTTAACAGGGGGACAAATCTGTGTAATCCCCGTTCCTCTGACTGAGCATGCATAGTTGCAGCGGTCTGAAATGTAGACGTGCAAACGGTACTATGTCCCTTGCCGCTACCATTAAGACGATTTCATTCATGTACTGAGCCACCGAAGGGCGCGGATGGGATGAAAAAAACACGGCAGAAATTTAGAAACTTTGACAACCTGGACTCCGTCAGGTAAATTTTCATTTCTACAGAATCTATCAGAGTCCCTAGGAGGGAAACCCTTGAGATTGGGGATAGAGAACTCTTTCCTTGTTCACTTTCCACCCATGTGATCTCAGAAATGCCAGTACTACGTCCGTATGAGACTGGGCAATTTGGATGTTTGACGCCTGTATCAGGATGTCGTCTAAATAAGGGGCCACTTCTATGCCCCGCGGTCTAAGGACCGCCAAAGCGACCCCAGAACCTCCATAAAGATTCTTGGGGCTGTAGATATCCCAAAGGAAAGAGCTACAAACTGGTAATGCCTGTCTAGAAAGGCAAACCTGAAAAACGATGGTGATCTTTATGCATTACAATGTGAGGATAAGCATCCTTCAAATCCATTGTAGTCCTCTATTGACTCTCCTGGATCATAGTTAAGATGGTACGAATAGTTTCCATCTTAAATGACGGAATTCTGAGGAATTTGTTTAAGATCTTTAGATCCAAAATAGGTCTGAAGGTTCCCTCTCCTTGGAAACCACAAACAGATTTGAGTAAAAACTCTGTCCCTGTTCCTCTCTTGGAACTGGATGGATCTCGTACACAATGTAAGAATGCCTCCTTCTTTATCTGGTTTGCAGATAATTGTGAAAGGCGAAATCTCCCCTTTTTTTGGGGGGGAATCTTTGAAATCCAGAAGATATCTCTGGGATATAAATTCCAATGCCTAGGGATCCTGGGCATCTCTTGCCCACGCCTGGGCAAAGAATGAAAGTCTGCCCCCTATAGGATCCGTTACCGGATAGGGGTCCGTTCCTTCATGCTGCCTTAGAGGCAGCAGCAGGCTCCTTGGCCTGCTTATCTTTGTTCCAGGTCCGATTGTCTCCAGACCGCCTTGGACTGAGCAAAAATTCCCTCTTGTTTTGCCTTAGAGGAAGAGGATGCCACACCTGCCCTGACGTTTTTAAAAGGTACGAAAAAATTTTTTTTTTTTTTTTTTTTTTTGCCCTTGATTTAGACCTATCCTGAGGAAGGGCATGACCTTTTCCTCCAGTGATATAAGCAATAATCTCCTTCAAACCAGGCCCGAATAGGGTCTGCCCCTTGAAGGGAAGTTAAGTAGCTTATTTATTAAAGTCACGACAGCTGACCATGATATAAGCCATAGCGCTCTGCGCGCCAGTATAGTAAAAAACAGAATTCTTAGCCGTTAGTCTAGTCAAATGAACAAGGCATCAGAAAACAAAGGAATTGGCTAGCATAAGCTTGTCAAATATATTCATCCAATGGAGTCGCTTAACTGTAAAGCCTCATCAAGAGACTCAACCTAGAACGCCGCAGCAGCAGTGACAGAAGCAATGTATGCAAGGGGCTGCAGGATAAAACCCTGTTGAATAAACATTTTTTATCCATTGGATCTAAAAAGCACAACTGTCCTCGTCAGAGGTAGTGGTACGCTTAGCTAGAGTAGAAACTCTTCTCTCCACCTTAGGAACTGTCTGCCAGAAGTCCCGAGTGGTGGTAACTATTAGAAAACATTCTTCTAAAAAATAGGAGGGGAAGAGAACGGCACACCTGTTCTATCCCATTCCTTATTAAAAAAAATTTTAGTAAACCTCTTTAGGTATTGGAAAAACATCAGTACACACCGGCACTGCATATTATTTATCCAGTCTACACAATTTCTCTGGCCCTGCGATTGTACACATTCATTCAGAGCAGCCAAAGCCTCCCTGAGCAACAAGTGGAGGTTCTCAAGCATAAATTTTAAATGTAGAAATATCAGAATCAGGTTAAATCATCTTCCCTGAGTCAAAAAAAAAAAATCACCCACAGACTAAGCATATTGTGAGGTAGTATCATACATGGTTCTTAAAGCGTCTGTATGCTCTGTATCTACCCCCAGAGCTAACTGCTTTCCTTTAATTTCAGGTAGTCTGACTAATACTGCTGCCAGAATATTATTCACCACCTTTGCCATGTCTTGTAAAATAAACGCTATGGGCGCCCTTGATGTACTTGGCGCCATTTGAGCGTGAGTCCCTGAAGCGGGAGTCGAAGGGTCTGACACGTGGGGAGAGTTAGTCGGCATAACTTTCCCCTCGACAGAATACCCTGGTAAAAGAAACGCTATGGGTGCCCTTGATGTACTTGGCGCCATTTGAGTGTGAGTCCCTAAAGCGGGAGTCAAAAGGTCTGACACGTGGGGAGAGTTAGTCGGCATAACTACCCCCATGACAGAATCCTCTGGTGATAATGTTTTTAAAGACAAAAAATGATCTTTATTGTTTAACATGAAATCAGTACATCTGGTACACATTCTAAGATGGGGTTCCACCATGGCTTTAAAACATAATGAACACAGAGCTTCCTCTATGTCAGACATGTTAGAACAGACTAATAATGAGACTAGTAAGCTTGGAAAACACTTTAAATCAAGTTAACAAGCAAATATATAAAACGTTACTGTGCCTTTAAGAGAAACAAATTTTGTCAAAATTTGAAAAAGTGAAAAAAAGGCAGTAAAACAAACGACATTTTTACAGTACATGTAATAAGGTAACAGAGCATTGCACCCACTTGCAAATGGATGATTAACCCCTTAATGCAAAAAACAGATAAAAAAAAAAAAAAAATGACAGACGTTTTTAAAAACAGACACAACAAACTGCCACAGCCAACAGTGGGAAGCTTCAGTTAACTGTTTCTATGCAAAATTTAAGCCAGCCATGTGGAAAAAACGTAGGCCCCAATAAGTTTTATCACCAAACATATGTTAAAAAACGATTAAACATGCCAGCAAACGTTTTAAAACACATTTTTACAAGGAGTATGTATCTCTATTAATAAGCCTGATACCAGTCGCTATCGCTGCATTTAAGGCTTTACTTACATTACTTCGGTATCAGCAGTATTTTCTTAGTCAATTCCATTCCTAGAAAAATATTTTACTGCACATACCTTATCTGCAGGAAAACCTGCACGCCATTCCCCCTCTGAAGTACCTCACTCCTCAGAATGTGTGAGAACAGCAAATGGATCTTAGTTACGTCTGCTAAGATCATAGAAAAAACCCAGGCAGATTCTTCTTCCAAATACTGCCTGAGATAAACAGCACACTCCGGTGCCATTTAAAAATAACAAACTTTTGATTGAAGAATAAACTAAGTAGAAAGCACCACAGACTCTCACGACCTCCTATCTATGTTGAGGCTTGCAAGAGAATGACTGAATATGGCAGTTAGGGGAGGAGCTATATAGCAGCTTTGCTGTGGGTGGACTCTTGCAGCTTCCTGTTGGGAAGGAGAATATATTCCATAAGTAATGGATGATCCGTGGACTGGATACACTTAACAAGAGATATACAATTTGCAATAAATGGTACTGTGCCTTTAAGAAATAAAAGCGCACACAATTTTACAAAACGGTGAGAAATGAACCAAATCTCTTGAAATTTTTACAGTATGTGCCTAATGCTTCAATATGATTGCACAGCAAGTGTCAGCCTGATTAACCCTTTAATACCCAAACCGGAGCCGCCTAAAGCAAACAACAGGTTAATAAACTACAGCACCTTGCCACAGCAGCCTGCTGTGGCCCTACCTTCCCTTAAGGATTGGATTTGAGAAAAACAAGCCTCCTGAAGTCCTCAAGCAGTCTCTGGACCCATGTGAAGCAGCATGCAAGGAAATCTGTCAGAATAAACTGCGCAACTGAGGCGCAAATTTAGGCCCCTCCCACTCCACAGCTGTGGGGCCTTCAGAACCCAATTTAGGTGACTAAAAATAATGCCATGTGGAATAAAACCCCAAATAAACACACCAAAAGTGCTTAAAAAGTGTAAATAAAGAGTATTTTGTTAAATAAAATAATAGATTGCCCTGCAAAAGTGATAACCAGTCTATTGAGTCCTCTTAAATAAGCCTCTAGTTCTATACTAAGTCTCAGAACATGGCTTACCCTTCCCACATGGGGAATCTTGTCAGTCTTCTAGCATTATCTTGTCTTGACTAGAAAAAAGATGACTGAAACATACCTCAAAGCAGTTAAGCCTGCAAACTGTTCCCCCCCAACTGAAGTTTTCTGGTACTCCTCAGTCCTGTGTGGGAACAGCAGTGGATTTTAGTTACAACATGCTAAAATCATTTTCCTCTCAGCAGAATTCTTCATCATATTTCTGCCAGAGAGTAAATAGCACAAACCGGTACTATTTAAAAATAACAAACTTTTGATTGAAGATATAAAACTACCAATCTAACACCACATTCACTTTACCCTCCCGTGGAGATGCTACTTGTTAGAGCGGCAAAGAGAATGACTGGGGGGCGGAGCCAGAGGGGGAGCTATATGGACAGCTCTGCTATGTGCTCTTTTTGCCACTTCCTGTAGGGAATGAGAATATCCCACAAGTAAGGATGAATCTGTGGACTGGATACACCTTGCAAGAGAAATCCAGTATAAAACTGTTTAAAAACGTACTTTGAAGCTGTCAGTTTAGCTCTCTTGAAAAGGTAGTTGGAAAGCCCACTGCAAGTGGCAAATAAGACACTCCCCCTCCCCCTTCTTTTGCATATGAAAAGACCCTTTACACGAACAGGAGCAAGCTGGAGAAGGCAGCCGACAGTATTCAAATAAAACTTTGGGGCTTGGTTAGGAGGCTGAAAATCAGAGCAATGTTATTTAAAAATAAGCAAAACTATACATTTTTAAAAAAAAAAACCCTTTATGGGCTTTATAAATAGATCATCTACAAAACATTTATGCAAAGAAAAAATGAGTGTATAATGGCCCTTTAAGGAACACAAGAGAGATATTAAAAACAAAAATCTTGAGGGATAGCAGTGTGGCTAGACATTTTTTCACACACCATGATAGCTCTGCCTCTTCACTTAAAGTGAGAGGTTTAGATCTAATAGATCTTCAGAATAGAGGTGGAGACTTAGACAAACAGCTATTACAAGCTTAGTGTAAGTGGATTTACAATATGAACACTCTTACTCCAAGAGGCCTCAATGAGGAGATCAATTATGCCCCCTTCATATAGTTGGCAATACAAAGTTAACATCCAGTCACTATATATTAAATTAAAATGATAGGTACATCCTACCTTAGTAGCTGAAATGAGTAAAGTATGTATGTGTAAATATATCAATTCCCATTTACTTTGATCAAATTCTTATATTTATATATTTTTTTTAACCTTTGTTTATATTGAAGGAAACTGAGTGCACACGTTTATAAATATATATGGATAATTAAAACACTAGTATAGGTTTAAAATAAACTACCAAGTCTAGGTATCAATCCAAAAATACTTAAAAGCATTAGATCATGGCAAATGAAATTTGATTGTATGCCCTTACCCTAACAGTGACAGATACTTTGATTGCAGGAAAAATGAATCACCCAGGCCTCCCACACTTAGGGTATAAATTTCCAGAAGGAAGAAGAAACAGTAGCACCGATTCGCCGTGAAGAAGCCGCACTGGAAGATCCTAGCGGCGAAACACGTGTTACATGTTCTAACATGACTCAGGGTGGACCACCCAAGTAAGTAAAGGGATCTGCTGTGTCGCAAACAAGCCTAGAGAGAAGGCAAGGACAGCCTGCACTTCAAGCTGCATAAAGATAAGCTCTGTATGACGGACATCACGCAGACATCAGACGATGGATCATAGCATATCTGGGAAGTGGTGAGATCTAACAACGGACCCTTAGATGAGATTATAGCTCTCAGTAGGATTTCCCTGAATAACGACACCAACTGAATAGATGCTATTAGCATTTCTCTGCTATATATGCATGAACTGCTTAACATACAAAGTGATTAACCTGCATGAACTGCTTAACAAATAACGCCATTAATCTGCAGCTTACGGCTAACTACTAAAGCTATTCTATTGCTTCATTTGATACATGCATGTGCATTAACATGCACGTGCATTAACTGCTGGACATTGCTGGACTGTACTATACCTTGACATCTGTTTTTGACGTACATATCTGTTATTTGGAACATAATTTGAGTTATTTGATCTAATCCATAACCCAAGTCTGTTTTTTTAGCAGAGATATTTTGCCTTGCATAGGTTTTATATTGATAATGATATGATATTTATACCATGATATACAGTTAGGGGTAATAGGGAAAGCTTATATATTGTAGACTAAGGTAGTTAATAAAGTTATATTTTTTGTATTACTAATGTGCACTCCGACTCCTTGCTTTGGCTATGATTTTGGTACCCCTTTGCTGCGGCATCTCTGTCTAAATATATTGTAATGAAATATGAGAGACAGAGAGAGACAGACACAGAGAGACAGAGAGAGACAGAGAGAGAGAGAGAGAGACAGAGAGAGAGAGAGAGAGAGAGAGAGAGAGAGAGAGACAGAGAGAGAGAGAGAGAGAGAGAGAGACAGATAGACAGAGAGAGAGACAGAGAGAGACAGACAGAGAGACAGAGAGAGAGACAGAGAGACACAGAGAGAGAGAGAGAGAGAGAGAGAGAGAGAGAGAAAGAGACAGAGAGACAGAGAGAGAGACAGAGACAGAGAGAGCTATAGCAAAGTAAATAGAATAGGCACTCCATATTCAAAAAAAATTAACTCCCAGGGTGTACTCCAGAGAAAATAGCCAAGTATAACAACGATAGAAAAGGAACTCACTGGTATTAGTAATAAAAAAAATAACATTTAATTCAGTCCATTAAAAAGCATAACGTTTCAAGAACATTGTGTTCCCTTTATCAAATGCCAGATATAGCAAAAAAAATAATAAAAAAATAATAAACATATAGCTCTGTATTTATTTATTTGCTATATCTTGCATTAGATAAAGGGAACGCAATGTTTTCGAAACGTTATGCTTTTTAATGGACTGAATTAAATGTTGTGTTTTATTACTAATACCAGTGAGTGCCTTTTCTATCATTGTTTTATATATATATATATATATATATATATATATATATATATATATATACATATACATACACACATACATATATACATACATATATACATACATACATATATATACATATATATATATATATATACACACACACACACACACACACACATACATACACACACACACACACACATACACATACAGGTATACCCCGCTCATACAGCGGGTTAAGGACTGGAGCCCCGCTGTAAAGTGAAAACCGCATTAAAGTGAAACAAGACAGTTTTAGCTTTCTTTTCACTTGCCAGTGTGTTTAAAAACTTGAAAACATGTTTGAACTAACATATATTAGGGGTACAATAATGCTATGTTTAGTTTAACACTAGCACAGCACAGTATTCAATAAATACTGTACCTGTAAAATAGTGACAATGACTATAGTAAAATTTGCCAGACTGTAACACTGAGACACAGATTGCGCTGTACAGAGTGAACTTAGCATAACAAAATGGTGCCAGTCACTTTTCTCGCAATCTCACGATGATTACAGTACGGTTTCAAAATCCGTGGAGGTTGAACTTCAGCTCCACAAAACTCTGTATTAGCGAATCGCTGTAAAGTGAAGCGCTGTAAAGTGGGGTATACCTGTATATCAACACACACATAAAAGTTAGGTATGGGAGTTTTTCCCCTATTTTAAATGTATGTAGTGCCTAGAGTGGAATTAAAAAAAGTAATTTACCTGCAGCAGAACGTTAAATGAAAATACCTGAGATTCTATTTGCCAATGAGCTTTCTATTAAAATGTCACTTTTAGGTGATAAGGCATGTTCTTCACTGCTGTTCACTTGTTTCATCTTGGGTGCATAAGATTTGTAAATTAGTAACACTTATCTTCAAGGATAGTTAAATGAGCACCCTATTGAGTATTATCTCTCAGTGAGTAATCACACTGATAATTGGCAGTGACACTAATCTAAAATTAATTAAACAGAAATGTAGAAACTAGAATTTTGCTCTATAAAAGACTGTAAGATGTAACTTCATGCTTTCCACATGGTGTGCTAATTGACATTATTGTCTTATGTTTATTTTGGATTGTAGAAAGAAGGCAGATAAAGCAGATGGAAATTATATTTTAATAACATTGCATTATCTGTGTCCAAAATATTTGCTTCCATCAATTAAAATGTTTCCTTGGTAGAACTACTGAAGAGCTGAAACTTCATTTCAGATTTAGTGCCAGCCACGTTCATTTCACATATCCATCAGATTTAATTACATTAATAGAGAATAAAACACATGCCTGCAGATGATTTCCAAAGCACATATTTCAGTGAAAACCAAGCAACAGTTCAAAAGGCTGAATTTTTCATTTTAATCATCTTGAATAGCTGGTTGTTGCAAAACAATTTAATCTAAAATACAAAAACACATAAGCTCTCCATTTACAATCCATGTACTGTTAATATAAATGTTCGCACCTAGCTTGGATATAAATTAGTCTCCTTCCGAGTTGTCTGTAGGTAGAGCATTTATATAAACTTTAACAACACATTTTAGGATGGTAGACAAGGGTGATTACAAACCATTAGATTCCTTGAATTCAGTAAACTCTCCCTCTAATAGAACAAGGTTACTTTACTCCACTTACTTTTAATGTGTTCTGTATCCCATTAAGCGCTACAGGATTTTTTTGTTGTTGGATTTTTGGGTAATAGTTTGAGCTACCGATATCTAAAATATTTATTATTCATATGGATAGAAAAAAAAAAATAAGATGCATGGAGCCCAAAATACGAGGCCAGAATCCTAAAGTGCCTCTTTTTGAAACCTTGTATAAAGATAATATATTTCTTGAAAATTGTTATATAGTTTCCAGTCACAGGAAGAAAGTTACTAGTCAACTCAATGTTAAATATAAGCAAAAGTAAAAATTATTTCTAGTCTGCTGCAATGTCTTACTTGTCCAGGACTAGTGGAAATTTACAGCCCTGTACATAAGTTCTTTACACAGGTCTGTTATCCATATGGACTGCCCTGTTAAGCTGGAGTGGCATTTGGTGAGTAGGTTATTAATGGGAGTTTTGTGATAATGCATTAGAGGATATGATAGTATATAAAAAAAAAAAAATAACAAAAAGGAGGAATGCGAGATGTGCATTGATGGATAAAGATCAGGTCAAGAAAATATCCATCTTTATGAGAGGCAGAGTTGGAACATTGTGACCATAAGATGTGACCTGGAAAATCTTTGTTTTCCAGGGGCTTTTCAAAAGGTGGAAATCACCAAGAACGAGAGCAGGTTTGCTTGTGAAAAGAGGAAATATGGCAACCAGGCGGCAAAGTGATCAAGAAATGGAAGTTAGGGGGGTTTGTATATTACTGCAACACAAAGAGAGGGAAGAGAAACCAAGAAAATTGTTATGGAAAAGATGAGGGTTACTGATTGAAAAGTGCAGCAAAAGGAGAGAAAAATGCATAAACCAGCTACAAGGTTGAAGAATGGGTGAAAAATTAAAAGAGTTTGTTAAGTTTCAGAGTGAGTAAGTGGAGGGGTAGACTTTAGATATACAAGGAAAACATAATTTATGTAAGAACTTACCTGATAAATTAATGTCTTTCATATTAGTAAGAGTCCATGAGCTAGTGACGTATGGGATATACATTCCTACCAGGAGGGGCAAAGTTTCCCAAACCTCAAAATGCCTATAAATACACCCCTCACCACACCCACAAATCAGTTTAATGAAAAGTCAAGAAGTGGGGTGATAATAAAAAAGTGCGAAGCATAAATATAAGGAATTGGAATAATTGTGCTTTATACAAAAAAATCATAACCACCACAAAAAAAGGGTGGGCCTCATGGACTCTTGCTAATATGAAAGAAATTAATCTATCAGGTAAGTTCTTACATAAATTATGTTTTCTTTCATGTAATTAGCAAGAGTCCATGAGCAAGTGACGTATGGGATAATGACTACCCAAGATGTGGATCTTCCACGCAAGAGTCACTAGAGAGGGAGGGATAAAATAAAGACAGCCAATTCCGCTGAAAAAAATCCACACCCAAAAATAAAGTTTAAATCTTATAAAGAAAAAAACTGAAAATATAAGCAGAAGATTCAAACTGAAACAGCTGCCTGAAGTACTTTTCTACCAAAGACAGCTTCAGAAGAAGAAAAACACATCAAAATGGTAGAATTTAGTAAAAGTATGCAAAGAAGACCAAGTTGCTGCTTTGCAAATCTGATCAACCGAAGCTTCATTCCTAAACGCCCAGGAAGTAGAAACTGACCTAGTAGAATGAGCTGTAATCCTTTGAGGCAGAGTTTTACCCGACTCGACATAAGCATGATGAATTAAAGATTTCAACCAAGATGCCAAAGAAATGGCAGAGGCCTTCTGACCTTTCCTAGAACCGGAAAAGATAACAGACTAGAAGTCTTTCGGAAATTCTTAGTAGCTTCAACATAATATTTCAAAGCTCTAACAAACATCCAAAGAATGCAATGATTTCTCCTTAGAATTCTTAGGATTAGGACATAATGAAGGAACCACAATTTCTCTACTAATGTTGTTGGAATTCACAACCTTAGGTAAAAATTTAAAAGAAGTTCACAACACCGCCTTATCCTGGTGAAAAATCAGAAAAGGAGACTCACAAGAAAGAGCAGATAATTCAGAAACTCTTCTGGCAGAAGAGATGGCCAAAAGGAACAAAACTTTCCAAGAAAGTAATTTAATGTCCAATGAATGCATAGGTTCAAACGGAGGAGCTTGAAGAGCCCTCAGAACCAAATTCAAACTCCAAGGAGGAGAAATTGACTTAATGACAGGTTTTATACGAACCAAAGCCTGTACAAAACAATGAATATCAGGAAGATTAGCAATCTTTCTGTGAAAAAGAACAGAAAGAGCAGAGATTTGTCCTTTCAAGGAACTTGCAGACAAACCTTTATCCAAACCATCCTGAAGAAACTGTAAAATTCTCGGAATTCTAAAAGAATGCCAGGAAAAATGATGAGAAAGACACCAAGAAATATAAGTCTTCCAGACACTATAATATATCTCCCTAGATACAGATTTACGAGCCTGTAACATAGTATTAATCACAGAGTCAGAGAAACCTCTTTGACTAAGAATCAAGCGTTCAATCTCCATACCTTTAAATTTAAGGATTTGAGATCCTGATGGAAAAAAGGACCTTGCGACAGAAGGTCTGGCCTTAACGGAAGAGTCCACGGTTGGCAAGAGGCCATCCGGACAAGATCCGCATACCAAAACCTGTGAGGCCATGCTGGAGCTACCAGCAGAACAAACGAGCATTCCTTCAGAATCTTGGAGATTACTCTTGGAAGAAGAACTAGAGGCGGAAAGATATAGGCAGGATGATACTTCCAAGGAAGTGACAATGCATCCACTGCTACCGCTTGAGGATCCCTGGATCTGGACAGATACCTGGGAAGTTTCTTGTTTAGATGAGAGGCCATCAAATCTATTTCTGGAAGTCCCCACATTTGAACAATCTGAAGAAATACCTCTGGGTGAAGAGACCATTCGCCCGGATGTAACGTTTGGCGACTGAGATAATCCGCTTCCCAATTGTCTATACCTGGGATATGAACCGCAGAAACTAGACAGGAGCTGGATTCCGCCCATACCAGAATTCGAGATACTTCTGTCATAGCCAGAGGACTGTGAGTCCCTCCTTGATGATTGATGTATGCCACAGTTGTGACATTGTCTGTCTGAAAACAAATGAACGATTCTCTCTTTAGAAGAGGCCATGACTGAAGAGCTCTGAAAATTGCACGGAGTTCCAAAATATTGATCTGTAATCTCACCTCCTGAGATTCCCAAACCCCTTGTGCTGTCAGAGACCCCCACACAGCTCCCCAACCTGTAAGACTTGCATCTGTTGAAATTACAGTCCAGGTCTGAAGAACAAAAGAAGCTCCCTGAACTAAACGATGGTGATCTGTCCACCACGTCAGAGAGTGTTGTACAATCGGTGTTAAAGATATTAATTGAGATATCTTTGTGTAATCCCTGCACCACTGGTTCAGCAAACCGAGCTGAAGAGGCCGCATGTGAAAACGAGCAAAGGGGATCGCGTCCGATGCAGCAGTCATAAGACCTAGAATTTCCATGCATAAGGCTACCGAAGGGAATGTTTGTGACTGAAGGTTTCGACAAGCTGAGATCAATTTTAGACGTCTCTTGTCTGTCAAAGACAGAGTCATGGACACTGAATCTATCTGGAAACCCAAAAAGGTTACCTGTGTCTGAGGAATCAATGAACTTTTTGGTAAATTGATCCTCAAACCATGATGTTGAAGAAACAACACAAGTCGATTCGTATGAGATTCTGCTAAATGTGAAGACTGAGCAAGTACCAAGATATCGTCCAAATAAGGAAATACCACAATACCCTGTTCTCTGATTACAGACAGAAGGGCACCGAGAACCTTTGTAAAAATTCTTGGAGCTGTAGCTAGGCCAAACGGCAGAGCCACAAACTGGTAATGCTTGTCTAGGAAAGAGAATCTCAGAAACTGATAGTGATCTGGATGAATCGGAATATGCAGATATGCATCCTGTAAATCTATTGTAGACATATAATGCCCTTGCTGAACAAAAGGCAGGATAGTCCTTACAGTTACCAGTTTTGAATGTTGGTATCCTTACATAACGATTCAATATTTTTAGATCCAGAACTGGTCTGAAGGAATTCTCCTTCTTTGGTACAATGAAGAGATTTAAATAAAACCCCAGTCCCTGTTCCAGAAATGGAACTGGCATAATTACTCCAGCCAACTCTAGATCTGAAACACATTTCAGAGATGCTTGAGCCTTCGCTGGGTTTACTGGGACACGGGAAAGAAAAAATCTCTTTGCAGGAGGCCTTATCTTGAAGCCAATTCTGTACCCTTCTGAAACAATGTTCTGAATCCAAAGATTGTGAACGGAATGGATCCAAATTCCTTTGAAAAAACGTAATCTGCCCCCTACCAGCTGAGCTGGAATGAGGGCCGCACCTTCATGTGGACTTAGGAGCTGGCTTTGATTTTCTAAAAGGCTTGGATTTATTCCAGACTGGAGATGGTTTCCAAACTGATACCGCTCCTGAGGATGAAGGATCAGGTTTTTGTTCCTTGTTGTGACGAAAGGAACGAAAACGATTATTAGACCTAAATTTACCTTTAGATTTTTTATCCTGTGGTAAAAAAGTTCCTTTCCCTCCAGTAACAGTTGAGATAATAGAATCCAACTGAGAACCAAACAATTTATTACCCTGGAAAGAAAGGTAAAGCAGAGTAGACTTAGAAGACATATCAGCATTCCAAGTTTTAAGCCATAAAGCTCTTCTAGCTAAAATAGCTAGAGACATATACCTGATATCAACTCTAATGATATCAAAGATGGCATCAGAAATAAAATTATTAGCATGTTGAAGAATAATAATGCTATGAGAATTATGATCTGTTACTTGTTGCGCTAAAGCTTCTAACCAAAAATTTGAAGCTGCAGCAACATCCGCTAAAGATATAGCAGGTCTAAGAAGATTACCTGAACACAAGTAAGCTTTTCTTAGAAAGGATTCAATTTTCCTATCTAAAGGATCCTTAAAGGAAGTACCATCTGCCGTAGGAATAGTAGTACGCTTAGCAAGGGTAGAGATAGCCCCATCAACTTTAGGGATTTTGTCCCAAAACTCTAATCTGTCAGATGGCACAGGATATAATTGCTTAAAATGTTTAGAAGGAGTAAATGAATTACCCAAATTATTCCATTCCCTGGAAATTACTTCAGAAATAGCACCAGGGACAGGAAAAACTTCTGGAATAACTAAAGGAGATTTAAAAAAAACTTATCTAAACATTTAGATTTAGTATCAAGAGGACCAGAATCCTCAATTTCTAATGCAATTAGGACTTCAAGTAAATAACGAATAAATTCCATTTTAAATAAATATGAAGATTTATCAGCATCAACCTCTGAGACAGAATCCTCTGAACCAGAAGAACCATTATCAGAATCAGAAAGATGATGTTCATTTAAAAATTCATCTGAAAAATGAGAAGTTTTAAAAGACTTTTTACGTTTACTAGAAGGAGGAATATGAGACATAGCCTTCTTAATGGATTTAGAAACAAAATCTCTTATGTTATCAGGAACAGTATTAGATGTTGATGGAACAGCAACAGGTAATGTAACAGTACTAAAGGAAATATCTGCATTAACAAGTTTGTCATGACAAACAGTACAAACAACAGCTGGAGGAACAGATACCATAAGTTTACAGCATATACACTTAGCTTTGGTAGCTCCAGCACCAGGCAGCGATTTTCCAGAAGTATCTTCTGACTCAGTTTCAACGTGGGACATCTTGCAATATGTAATAGAAAAAACAACATATAATGCAAAATTGATCAAATTCCTTAAATGACAGTTTCAGGAATGGGAAAAAATGCCAGTGAACAAGCTTCTAGCAACCAGAAGCAATAAATAATGAGACTTAAATAATGTGGAGACAATAGTGACGCCCATATTTTTTTTTAGCGCCAAAAATTACACCCACATTATTTGGCGCCTAAATGCTTTTGGCGCCAAAAATGACGCCACATCCGGAACGCCGACACTTTTGGCGCAAAAGAACATAAAAAATGACGCAACAGAAAAAAAATTTGCGCCAAAAAAGTCCGCGCCAAGAATGACGCAATAAAATGAAGCATTTTCAGCCCCTGCGAGCCTAACAGCCCACAGGGAAAAAGTCAAATTTTAAGGTAAGAAAAAAATTGATTTATTCATATGCATTATCCCAAATATGAAACTGACTGTCTGAAATAAGGAATGTTGAACATCCTGAGTCAAGGCAAATAAATGTTTGAATACATATATTTAGAACTTTATAAAAAAAGTGCCCAACCATAGCTTAGAGTGTCACAGAAAATAAGACTTACTTACCCCAGGACACTCATCTACATGTTGTAGAAAGCCAAACCAGTACTGAAACGAAAATCAGCAGAGGTAATGGTATATAAATAAGAGTATATCGTCGATCTGAAAAGGGAGGTAAGAGATGAATCTCTACGACCGATAACAGAGAACCTATGAAATAGACCCCGTAGAAGGAGATCATTGAATTCAAATAGGCAATACTCTCCTCACATCCCTCTGACATTCACTGCACGCTGAGAGGAAAACCGGGCTCCAACCTGCTGCGGAGCGCATATCAACGTAGAATCTAGCACAAACTTACTTCACCACCTCCATAGGCGGAAAAGTTTGTAAAACTGATTTGTGGGTGTGGTGAGGGGTGTATTTATAGGCATTTTGAGGTTTGGGAAACTTTGCCCCTCCTGGTAGGAATGTATATCCCATACGTCACTAGCTCATGGACTCTTGCTAATTACATGAAAGAAATGGGGGTTAGTTTACCAGAGTTTCCGGGTTTTTGTTATGTCAGAACAAACTTCCAAGGTTAGCAGTTACGTCCACCATCGCAGATAGATGCTAGAGGGAAGACTTTGGTTAAAACGTCCATTTTATTAAAGAAATAAACAAAGTAAAAACACTCTGGCACAGCACATAGGCACTACCAGTTGACGCGTTTCATGCTTGCAGGCATTTCATCAGAGCTAATTTACAAGTTGATACACATCACATAAGTGATTGGAGTTTCCTCTAGTAGCCAATAAAATCATACAGCAGGTTAATACGTCATTTCCATACACGTTCACTGAAAATACAGCTACTCAAGCTTGATCTAGCTTTAAAAAAAATCGCTACAATGTTAACAAGGCTAAACTCGACACCCACATATGCTACTTCATAATTACTATAGATACATTGTATAACTACAGCGCATCTTAACTACAAAAGTTTCTTTAGGCAAAGTGCTTACAGAACTTAACATGTTGTTTGCAACAATTAAACAGCAATAATAGTAAAAAAAATAAAATAAATAATAATCAACTATTATTTTCAATGCTAACTAAAGAAAAGTAGCAAACATTTTCTTAAAGATATATTACGATATTAAAACATTGTCAATCTAAATACAAATGATCTTTATGTGAAACGTCCTCTAGTGTGTGTGTGTATATATATGTATGTGCGTATATATATATATATATATATATATATATATATATATATATATATATATATATATATATTTATTACACATCATTGATCACTAGTAGCACAAAGTTTAAGTGCAGAAAATGCCATATAAAAGATAAATGCAACATAGGTATTCTCCTATACTACCAGTTTACAAATGAAGTGTAAATTCACAGACCCACATAAACAACATTGAGGACTTAAATAAATAAAGATACATTCGTAGTCAAGATGAAAAATATAGTAACAAGTTTGATGGTTTATTGATATGGATCATTTTGAATTTTATCTTTACAATACACTATTAATAAAAAATTTCACATCACTAATCTTGTTAATACCAAAAGGATGTCCTGTTTTTAAAGTATGTATCCAGAACACCTCCTCCTTACTAAGTGCAGCAAATGTGTCCCCACCTTTGGGACCCAAATTAATCCTATCAATACCATGAAAGAAAAAGGTGTTCCGTTCAAATACCATGTGTTGCACAATGTTTAGCCAAAGGGGTCTTGGGAATCTCTGCCTCTAGGGACAACAAATGTTCCCTAATTCTGTCTCTCAACATTCTGGAGGTCAAACCTACATACTGAAAATTACAGATGTTACATGTGATAAGATAAACCAAAAAGGTTGAGCTGCAATCTATATGGCCATATATTTTGAAATTCTCCCGATTGTGATGAAGTGAATGTATCAGCAGGTTTCACATAATCGCAACTCTTGCAAGATCTCTCTCCCCCCCCCCCTTGAAAAAAACAGGTTTAGAAGATGACCAATTCTTGGATTCAGATCTGCAGTTTTTCCTACTAACGTTCCTCCTAACAATATCTCCAATCGTTTTTGACCTCCAGGAGACAAAATTACATCTCTTAGACATTCCCTGTAAATCATTATCTCTATCCAATATAGGTATTCTCCTAATGATGTTACAAATATCTCTATATATTGTCTACTATATGTTGATACAAAATTGACACCATAAGTAATTCCACTTTTTTTTTACATTATCTCTCAGTAAGGCTTTCCTATCCATTGCTGCAACCTGATTGGATGTTTCTATTAGACTGGCCACATTATAGCTTCTATCATGTAAACGATTTGTCAAATCGTTCAAATGTTGCCAATACTTAGATATGTCAGTGCAATTTCTTCCAAGGCGTATATACTGGCCTTTGGGAATCCCCTTCTTTATATGGAATGGATGAGATTAATCCACCCTTAAGATGGTGTTACCAGTAATCTCTTTCCTATACACTTCTGATACTATAAAGTCATCATGACTATTAAAATCCCTTGAATAATTAAATGTAATTTAAAAATTACCATAATTATTATTAAGATGCTGAATAAAGTAATTTACACCTTATACTGTGCCATTCCAAATTAACAACATATCGTCAATAAAACAAGTAGAATTTTATGTGTCGTTTATACATATTTAGATCACTGAACAGAACTTCATCTTCAAAACTGGCTACATAAAGGGTCGCATATGATAGGGCAAATTTTGCCCCATCACAGTTCCTCTTTTTTGTATGAAAAACTCACCATTAAATATGAAATTAAAAAAGTTTATGGCCTCAAGTATAAATAAAATGAGTTCTTCGTCATATGTAGAATACTTCAACATTGTTCTTGTAGCTGCAATACTTAAATTATGAGGGATACATGAGTAGAGAGACACTGCATCCACAGTAGCAAACATGTAGTCATCCCCCCACTCGTGTCCATCTAACAATTTGAGCAAATGTTTGGTGTCTTTCAAGAAACCGGGGAGGGACTGAACTATAGGCTGCAATTGTGTGTCAACCCATTCCCCTAATCCCTAATCTCTCCCCCAGGGAACCAATTGCTGATATAATTGGACACCCTGGGGGATTGTCCAGCGATTTTTAAATTTTTGGCAAGTGTTTGAAGATGGGGACCCTAGGTGAGTTTATACAAATATTCACTTTGTTTTGCTGTCAGTATAGAGGGGATTCCATACCCTCATCTAGTAAATGTTCAAATTTATCCAAGAACTTCAATGTAGGATTGTGAGTTTCTTGTAGCTTTCCTGATCACTCAACTGTCTATATGCTTCTGCAACATATTGTTGTCTATCTAAAACCACAATCGATCCCCCCTTATCAGAATCAACTATAACTATCTCAAGTTTGTTTAGAGCAGTTAATTTTTGGTCAAATTGCTATACTTCCTAGATTTAACTTGCACCTGCTGTGCCAATTGTATAAGATCCTGCGCAACTACTGCATCAAAAATTTCAATTACAACATTCCTAGCATGTACTGGGTAAAAATGTCTAGATCCAATATGTTTGAAGGGTTAATGACTTGTTTTTTTAATATCTACTGCATTAGATTCAAGTAGGTCACATAGTGCCACAATGTCCCTTGCAGCTGCAGTCACTTCGGTTGGCATCTGCGTGTTTTGGAGCCGTTAGCCTAGTGGAAGAATGAGTGAGTATCTGTGAGCACTCCTTCCATGGCGGTCCTCCGTTGAAAGTGCACAGACGGGGGTGTGGATTCGGTAAAGTGGAAATTCCACAACAATATACAACATTGTGAATAATAACCTGTTGGACTCTCAAGGTATTCATACATTATCTCTTCCATTTACACTAAAAGGGATTGTTTACTTTCAATACTCCTGTGAAAGGATTGCACAAATGTTTATTGGCATCACTTGACATCCACTAGTGACTAGAGGAGTTGAAATGAACTTTTTAACATTTACAGTTTATTTGTTTAATTCCTTGTGTTTGTTAAGTCATATGTGACTAGATGAGAGGGAATGTGTAGAAGACTAGGTTTAAGAGAAAAATTACCAGCAGTTAGTATTAGCAAAGAGACAGAGTAACAAGATGAGCCAAATATTTGCACTATTGAGAGTGTCTTTGGGATTTGGTATAGGGAGTAATTGATAGTTTAGAAATGTATGGATCTCATGAGATCAGAAGTGAGGTGACAGTAGAAGAGATGGGCTGATTAATATTTTAGGTGAAGAGTAAGAATAGTGCAAGTAACAATTTGAGATAGAGGCAGGAGGTAGCAAAAAAGGAAAACGAAAATACAAAGCATCTTTGAATAAGGACTTCAGTATTGAATATTAATATTAGAACAACACTTCTTGCTCAATCATTGTTCATTGCTTGTATAATTCTTATTGCCTCCATTAATTATGTATATGATAATGCTAATTTCCTATGCAATGCTAACCCCTAGCAATCAGTTTCCCACAGAAGTGTTAACTCTATATGCCAAGCAGAGTCCACTAAATTTATTGTCAGGTTCAGACAATCAAAGTTAGTTTCAAGCCAGATCATAGGGAGATAAGTTCAAATAAACAGACAATATCATTTGGAATTATAACATTAAACATGTAATAAAATGTAAGAATTATAGCTAGTATTGACAAAGCTTGAACATCACATACCAAAATGAGATTGCAGAATATCACATACCAGAAGAGTTATAGTGTGGGGAAAAAAATACAGGGACTTCATTCACACGGATACATATAAAAATATAAAGCTTGCTTACCATAGCCAATACTAACCAGAAACAAAATGATGACTCGGACGACTCCTCCTTACCTGTATAAAAGATAGCTAGCTTTACAATGCCCTTCATTATTACATAACTGATACTAGGGCAGGCAGGAGTCAAAGCACAATCAGGCAGCTAAGTACAAACCCAGGAGTAATCAGATCCAGGCCAAAGAAGCCAACAGAAGCGTTCCAGCACAAACAGAAAACCACAGTTCAGCGTCCACACCATCATTCACACAAAACCAGAGTGAGATGAAAATAAAACAAAACGTGTTACCACTGTGTGACCCTGCTATAACATATGCTGCTAATACTGTATGCTCCTATCCTGTGCCTTAGGATCTAAAGGTCTAACAAACTCTGTTCTGTATCCATGTGCAAAATTTATGGTGGCAATTTACAGCATGAACCTCAGTTAAAAACTATTTCAATGTGCTTGCCCTCTGCTGCTGAAGTGTCTGATGAGACGGATTAACTCATATAAAATAATTTAGAAACTGCCATAGATTTGCAAGAACTCTCACCCTTTAAACCAAACCATTCTTTCATAACTATTTTAACAAAGGTCTAAATTTGGATTTCTGAGAAATTCTGTTTCTCCGGTTATAAATGAAAAATATTAGGAATTATTTAGTTAGCAAAAAAGCAATTACAATATTCCAGTAAAATACCTACTTTCTAAATAGTAGCTCAACTGACTCCTCCTAAAGTAGATGCCGCAGTTAGAAGATTTAAGCATATACTTAAACTTACTAATAATTCTGCAGCTTTCAGAGATATTAAGTGAAAAGGCTGGTGTTAATCTTTAAGAAAATTGGAATAAAAAAAAGCAGTGTTTTAACCTCTAACATTGGCTGGCCCACTACTGTGGAGAAATCTGTAGTCTTAATGTTGCTGTTAAAACAAGTCTTCTGCACGTTAGTAGTTTTGGATGTGCTGAAACTGAATGCTTGAAGCAAAAAAGCTACTAATCTGCCAAGAAGGGTTTGTTTTGTTGAATTGAACCTCATTTCAAAAGCAGTTGGATTTGTATTTAAAAAACATAATTTATGCTTACCTGATAAATTCCTTTCTTCTGTTGTGTGATCAGTCCACGGGTCATCATTACTTCTGGGATATAACTCCTCCCCAACAGGAAATGCAAGAGGATTCACCCAGCAGAGCTGCATATAGCTCCTCCCCTCTACGTCAGTCCCAGTCATTCGACCAAGAATCAACGAGAAAGGAGTAACCAAGGGTGAAGTGGTGACTGGAGTATAATTTAAAAAATATTTACCTGCCTTAAAACAGGGCGGGCCGTGGACTGATCACACAACAGAAGAAAGGAATTTATCAGGTAAGCATAAATTATGTTTTCTTCTGTTATGTGTGATCAGTCCACGGGTCATCATTACTTCTGGGATACCAATACCAAAGCAAAAGTACACGGATGACGGGAGGGATAGGCAGGCTCATTATACAGAAGGAACCACTGCCTGAAGAACCTTTCTCCCAAAAATAGCCTCCGAAGAAGCAAAAGTGTCAAATTTGTAAAATTTGGAAAAAGTATGAAGCGAAGACCAAGTTGCAGCCTTGCAAATCTGTTCAACAGAGGCCTCATTCTTAAAGGCCCAAGTGGAAGCCACAGCTCTAGTGGAGTGGGCTGTAATTCTTTCAGGAGGCTGCTGTCCAGCAGTCTCATAGGCTAAACGTATTATGCTACGAAGCCAAAAAGAGAGAGAGGTAGCAGAAGCTTTTTGACCTCTCCTCTGTCCAGAATAAACGACAAACAGGGAAGAAGTTTGGCGAAAATCTTTAGTTGCCTGCAAGTAGAACTTGAGGGCACGAACTACATCCAGATTGTGTAGAAGACGTTCCTTCTTTGAAGAAGGATTTGGACACAGGGATGGAACAACAATCTCTTGATTGATGTTCCTGTTAGTGACTACCTTAGGTAAGAACCCAGGTTTAGTACGCAGAACTACCTTGTCTGAGTGAAAAATCAGATAAGGGGAATCACAATGTAAGGCTGATAACTCAGAAACTCTACGAGCCGAGGAAATAGCCATTAAAAACAGAACTTTCCAAGATAACAATTTTATATCAATGGAATGAAGGGGTTCAAACGGAACACCCTGTAAAACGTTAAGAACTAAGTTTAAACTCCATGGCGGAGCAACAGCCTTAAACACAGGCTTGATCCTAGCTAGAGCCTGACAAAAGGCCTGGACGTCTGGATCTTCTGACAGACGCCTGTGTAACAAGATGGACAGAGCTGAAATCTGTCCCTTTAATGAGCTAGCTGATAAACCCTTTTCTAAGCCTTCTTGTAGAAAAGACAATATCCTAGCGATCCTAACCTTACTCCAGGAGTAACCTTTGGATTCGCACCAGTATAGGTATTTCCGCCATATTTTATGGTAAATCCTTCTGGTAACAGGCTTCCTAGCCTGAATCAGGGTATCAATAACCGACTCAGAAAAACCACGTTTTGATAAAATCAAGCGTTCAATTTCCAAGCAGTCAGCTTCAGAGAAGTTAGATTTTGATGTTTGAATGGACCCTGTATCAGAAGGTCCTGTCTTAGAGGTAGAGACCAAGGCGGACAGGATGACATGTCCACTAGATCTGCATACCAAGTCCTGCGTGGCCATGCAGGTGCTATTAGAATTACTGATGCTCTCTCCTGTTTGATTTTGGCAATCAATCGAGGAAGCAGCGGGAAGGGTGGAAACACATAAGCCATCCCGAAGTTCCAAGGTGCTGTCAAAGCATCTATCAGAACTGCTTCCGGATCCCTGGATCTGGACCCGTAGCGAGGAAGTTTGGCGTTCTGGCGAGACGCCATGAGATCTATCTCTGGTTTGCCCCAACGTCGAAGTATTTGGGCAAAGACCTCCGGATGAAGTTCCCACTCCCCCGGATGAAAAGTCTGGCGACTCAAGAAATCCGCCTCCCAGTTCTCCACTCCCGGGATGTGGATTGCTGACAGGTGGCAAGAGTGAGACTCTGCCCAGCGAATTATCTTTGATACTTCCAGCATTGCTAGGGAGCTTCTTGTCCCTCCCTGATGGTTGATGTAAGCTACAGTCGTGATGTTGTCCGACTGAAACCTGATGAACCCCCGAGTTGTTAACTGGGGCCAAGCCAGAAGGGCATTGAGAACCGCTCTCAATTCCAGAATGTTTATTGGCAGGAGACTCTCCTCCTGATTCCATAGTCCCTGAGCCTTCAGAGAATTCCAGACAGCGCCCCAACCTAGTAGGCTGGCGTCTGTTGTTACAATTGTCCAGTCTGGCCTGCTGAATGGCATCCCCCTGGACAGGTGTGGCCGATAAAGCCACCATAGAAGAGAATTTCTGGTCTCTTGATTTAGATTCAGAGTAGGGGACAAATCTGAGTAATCCCCATTCCACTGACTTAGCATGCATAATTGCAGCGGTCTGAGATGTAGGCGTGCAAAAGGTACTATGTCCATTGCCGCTACCATTAAGCCGATCACCTCCATGCATTGAGCTACTGACGGGTGTTGAATGGAATGAAGGACACGGCATGCGTTTTGAAGCTTTGTTAACCTGTCTTCTGTCAGGTAAATCTTCATTTCTACAGAATCTATAAGAGTCCCCAAGAATGGAACTCTTGTGAGAGGAAAGAGAGAACTCTTCTTTTCGTTCACCTTCCATCCATGCGACCTTAGAAATGCCAGAACTAACTCTGTATGAGACTTGGCAGTTTGAAAGCTTGAAGCTTGTATTAGAATGTCGTCTAGGTACGGAGCTACCGAAATCCCTCGCGGTCTTAGTACCGCCAGAAGGGCACCCAGAACCTTTGTGAAGATTCTTGGAGCCGTAGCCAATCCGAATGGAAGAGCTACAAACTGGTAGTGCCTGTCTAAGAAGGCAAACCTTAGATACCGGTGATGATCTTTGTGGATCGGAATGTGAAGGTAAGCATCCTTTAAATCCACAGTGGTCATGTACTGACCCTCTTGGATCATGGGTAAAATTGTCCGAATAGTTTCCATTTTGAACGATGGAACTCTTAGGAATTTGTTTAGAATCTTTAAATCTAAGATTGGCCTGAAAGTTCCCTCTTTTTTGGGAACCACAAACAGGTTTGAGTAGAACCCTTGTCCTTGTTCCGACCGCGGAACCGGATGGATCACTCCCATTAATAACAGATCTTGTACGCAGCGTAGAAACGCTTCTTTCTTTATCTGGTTTGTTGACAACCTTGACAGATGAAATCTCCCTCTTGGGGGAGATAATTTGAAGTCTAGAAGGTATCCCTGAGATATGATCTCTAGTGCCCAGGGATCCTGAACATCTCTTGCCCAGGCCTGGGCGAAGAGAGAGAGTCTGCCCCCCACTAGATCCGGTCCCGGATCGGGGGCTCTCGATTCATGCTGTCTTTGGGGCAGCAGCAGGTTTCCTGGCCTGCTTGCTCTTGTTCCAGGCCTGGTTAGGCTTCCAGCCTTGCCTGTAACGAGCAACAGCTCCTTCCTGTTTTGGTGCAGTGGAGGTTGATGCTGCTCCTGTTTTGAAATTCCGAAAGGGACGAAAATTAGACTGTCTAGCCTTAGCTTTGGCTTTGTCTTGGGGTAGGGCGTGGCCCTTACCTCCTGTAATGTCAGCGATAATTTCTTTCAAACCGGGCCCAAATAAAGACTGCCCCTTGAAAGGTATATTAAGTAATTTGGACTTAGAAGTAACATCTGCTGACCAGGATTTTAGCCACAGCGCCCTACGTGCCTGTATGGCGAATCCTGAGTTCTTAGCCGTAAGTTTGGTTAAATGTACTACGGCCTCCGAAATGAAAGAATTAGCTAGTTTAAGGACTCTAAGCCTGTCCGTAATGTCGTCTAGCGTAGATGAACTAAGGTTCTCTTCCAGCGACTCAATCCAAAATGCTGCCGCAGCCGTAATCGGCGCGATACATGCAAGGGGTTGCAATATAAAACCTTGTTGAACAAACATTTTCTTAAGGTAACCCTCTAATTTTTTATCCATTGGATCTGAGAAAGCACAGCTATCCTCCACCGGGATAGTGGTACGCTTAGCTAAAGTAGAAACTGCTCCCTCCACCTTGGGGACCGTCTGCCATAAGTCCCGAGTGGTGGCGTCTATTGGAAACATCTTTCTAAATATTGGAGGGGGTGAGAACGGCACACCGGGTCTATCCCACTCCTTAGTAACAATTTCAGTTAGTCTCTTAGGTATAGGAAAAACTTCAGTACTCGCCGGTACCGCAAAGTATTTATCCAACCTGCACAGTTTCTCTGGTATTGCAACGGTGTTACAATCGTTGAGAGCTGCTAAGACCTCCCCTAGTAATACACGGAGGTTCTCCAATTTAAATTTAAAATTTGAAATATCTGAGTCCAATCTGTTTGGATCAGAACCGTCACCCACAGAATGAAGCTCTCCGTCCTCATGCTCTGCGAGCTGTGACGCAGTATCAGACATGGCCCTAGCATTGTCAGCGCACTCTGTTCTCACCCCAGAGTGATCACGCTTGCCTCTTAGTTCTGGTAATTTAGACAAAACTTCAGTCATAACAGTAGCCATATCTTGTAATGTTATCTGTAATGGCCGCCCAGATGTACTAGGCGCCATAATATCACGCACCTCCCGGGCGGGAGATGCAGGTACTGCCGCGTGAGGCGAGTTAGTCGGCATAACTCTCCCCTCGCTGTTTGGTGAAATTTGTTCACATTGTACAGATTGACTTTTATTTAAAGTAGCATCAATACAGTTAGTACATAAATTTCTATTGGGCTCCACCTTGGCATTGGAACAAATGACACAGATATCTTCCTCTGAGTCAGACATGTTTAACACACTAGCAAAAAAACTTACAACTTGGTTATAATCTTTTTTAGCAAAAACGTACTGTGCCTCAAAGAGGTACTAAACGATTAAATGACAGTTGAAATAATGAACTGAAAAACAGTTATAGCATCAAACTTTAAAACAACACAACTTTTAGCAAAGGTTTGTTCCCATTAGTAAAATAACAATAATTAAATTTGACATAAAAAATACAAAGCAACGTTTTTATTCACAGTCACTATAAGAATTCTCACAGCTCTGCTGAGAGAATTTACCTCCCTTAAAAGAAGTTTGAAGACCCCTGAGATCTGTCAGAGATGAACCGGATCATGCAGGAAATATAAAAGTAACTGACTGGAATTTTTTGATGCGTAGCAAAGAGCGCCAAAAACGGCCCCTCCCTCTCCCACACAGCAGTGAAGAGAAACGAAACTGTCACAAATAAAAGCAAAAAAGGCTGCCAAGTGGAAAATAATGCCCAAATATTTATTCACACAGTACCTCAGCAATATAAACGATTCTACATTCCAGCAAAAACGTTTAACATGATAATTAGTTATTAAAAGGATTAGTGACCTTTAACAGAGTAGTTCCGGTGAAATACCATCCCCAGAATACTGAAGTGTATACATACATGTCATTTTAACGGTATGGCAGGATTTTCTCATCAATTCCATTCAGAAAATAAAAACTGCTACATACCTCAATGCAGATTCATCTGCCCGCTGTCCCCTGATCTGAAGCCTTTACCTCCCTCAGATGGCCGAGAACAGCAATATGATCTTAACAACTCCGGTTAAAATCATAGTAAAAAACTCTGGCAGATTCTTCCTCAAACTCTGCCAGAGAAGTAATAACACGCTCCGGTGCTATTGTAAAATAACAAACTTTTGATTGAAGTCATAAAAACTAAGTATAATCACCATAGTCCTCTCACACATCCTATCTAGTCGTTGGGTGCAAGAGAATGACTGGGACTGACGTAGAGGGGAGGAGCTATATGCAGCTCTGCTGGGTGAATCCTCTTGCATTTCCTGTTGGGGAGGAGTTATATCCCAGAAGTAATGATGACCCGTGGACTGATCACACATAACAGAAGAAATATATATATATCTGTAGGTGTTACTACAGCGTTTAAAGCCTAATAAGTGTCACTTTCATTCAAAACAGAAGCAATCTACAGACACCCTTGCTTCCCAGACTTGGGGTTCGAGAGGCAATGGTATTTCCAGCAAGAGTTGATTCAATCTCAGATTCTTGGCTTCTTGAGAATATCAGCAAATATTACTCTATTGAAATCAAGAACCTCAAACTTCCACAAATTCAGTCTTCCACAGGATCAGTTGAAGCAAGGGATTTTTGACTAGTAAAATCTACTGAAAATTGAAAGAAATTTAGACCAATTTTTAGGAATTTTTATGCACCTTAATACAAAAATGTGTCCTGTGTATTTTTGTGTGAATGGTTCAATTATTTGTTTTGCATGATTTTTAAATTAGGATTTGAATTATGCACTTTTGTAATGTATATATTTCCTCACACGAAAATGCATTATGCGCCCCTTAGTGAGATACCCTGGCTTTAATTCCACCAGGGGAAATAGGCCTGTAAAGCATTCTTAAGTAATCTTGCCAGCCCAGAGACCTTTAGACAATCAGCACCTTAGAGGCAAATCAAACCTCAGAACATGCATTTACAAAATGGGATCCCATTCAATTGTGAAGAAGCTTATCCCTTACACATCCACAAGTCTTGAGATGCAGACTTTGACATTTCTCTCTCACAATAATCAGAAATTCCAGAGATTTTCTGTCAAAAGTAAACATTATTAGCCAGGAAAAGGATTTGCCTATTTGTATTTTAATTAACAATATCATATCAGTGATCTAATGGGCAATATGTCAATGATATCTTTTCCATAAACTCAAAGCTTGTTAAAGGGACACAAATTTATTTAATTATTCAGAAAGAGCATGCAATTGCAAGAAACTTTCTAATTTACTCTTATAAAAGCAGGAATGTAAAGCTTAAGAGTCAGCCCATTTTTGGTTGAGACCAGGGATATGCTTGCTTATTGGTTTGCTAAATGTAGTCACCAATAAACAAGCTCTATCCAGGGTTCTGAACCGAAAATGGGTTGGTTCCTAAGCTTAAAAATTCCTGCTTTTTAAATAAAGAAAGCAAGAGAACAAAGAAAAATTTATAGGAGTAGTAAATTAGAAAGATGCATAAAACTGTATGCTCTATCATGATCAACGATACTTTATCACCAATTAGCTTCTCTGGGCAGAAAGTGCATACAGTTAAAGTATCTATTATGTTTGCCACAATCCAAGATTAAATTATTCCCATGTATTTTTCAAAGATATTCAAGAGAGAAAGCCTCTCTCAGAAAGGCTTTAGATATGTCTTTTAGAGCAGGGTTCGATTAATCCAGGTGCCACTTGAATCTCAAAAAATCGGCCCTGTAATTTAGATTTCTTGGACCTAGCTTGCCCTCTCATTCAAAAAGGTCCACCAAGATGCACTAGCATAGAACAAATGGATACTTTTTAAATGTCATTATAAGTCCATAAACAAAACACATAGCATGGGCATTGTTAGTAGCATTGAAAAGGGACATTAAACACTTTGTGAGAGATATATATATATATATATATATATATATATATATATATATATATATATATATATATATATATATATATACACACAGGCTGCACACTCTAGTGATCTATTTATAACTAGTTATAATATACAGGCTGCACACTCTAGTGATCTATTTATAACTGTCCATTGTTTTATAGACACTAAAACTTTACACTTATTTTGTCAATATAACAACTAATGGAACTTTAAATTATGTTATTCTCAGACTAATCTTATCTTTGAATGATTCATTCTATCTAGCATTTAGTGTTTAATGTCCCTATTATAAATAATTCTTATTATCTACGCTATTGCAGTTTGCATTTTTTTTTTACTTCCACTGTGCAATATCACAAGCTGGCACAGAGTTCTGTGAATTTTTTTATTCATTTTTTTTAAAAAAAGAACATAACCGTTTGCCCACCTCTTGAAAAAAAATAATCCTTGCTTAACATTTTAAACAATCATGTTTATGGAGCTACTTATTTGAAGGTAAAAGCTGCCGTCATAACTGTTTGCATCTTTAATTTACAAAATCTTGCTTTTTGCCCGAGTACGATGTATTTAAAGTTTTGAGTTGCAACTCATGTATTAAAGCTCATCAGTATTCGGCATTGTGAATGATATTTTTACTTATATTTCCCCCTCAGCTTCACATTGAGATTTCATATGTTTGAGAAAAGCTTAGAACACAATAAAACCCATAATAAAGGTTTGGAATATACTTGTGCCTTGAATAAATATTTCTTCTGAGTAGTACTGCACAATAGTTAACCTTTTAGATGTGGGGGGGTCTAATTAGAAAGGTTGGTTAAACCTTTAGGCACTTTTTAGGGATTTTTTTCCCAGGACTTGTAACTTTTTTTGGAGCTGAAGAAAATTGGTATTATGAAAAGCAAGAGTTATATAATTTTAAAATTTCACATTATTAAGAATTTGTGGTTCAAGAAACACATGCTGCTGCAATATGGTTGTTTTTAGAATTACGTGCATTTGATGTGAAAATGAATAATAAAAAGTAAACCTAACCCAAAAAACAATATTTCTTTCATGGCTCAGATAGAGAATAGAATTTTAAAGTGCCATAAAACATTTTGAGTTATGTGCATATTATAAAAGGGTCAACTGAGGAAAAACTGTGTAGGGGAAAAACAAATTCCAAAAATCTGCAAAATTAATTACACTTTAGTGTTGCCAAGCGTGCTCCACCTTCCTTATCAGTATCTTAGTCCAAACCTTGTGCTATAATAAAAGTGTGCATGTGAGGATAATTATTTATGCAAGCAAGGGGGGTTGAGGAGGGGCATCAGGTACTGCTATAGTTTGTTGCCATGGGGATAATGTCACATGCTTTTTGAAAGCTTCAGCATTATACTGTGCACTGATTTAGCCAGGTACCATGTGACCCTGCCCCCTACTGTGTAAAATGGCATTCTGTAGAAGCTATTGCCTGGTTAGCACCTTCCATATATGGAAATACCCAGGGTCGAACTTGCTGCAAACAAAACTATGACTGAAATAACAAATTATGCTTACCTGAAAATTTAATTTCCATCGTTACGAGGAGCGTCCACTGTTTCATTCATTACTTGTAGGAAATACAGAACCTGGCCACCAGGAGGAGGTAAAGACACCCCAGCCAAAGGCTTAAATACCTCCCCCACTCCCCTCATCCCCCATTCTGCCGAAGGAACAAGGAACAGTAGGAGAAATATCAGGGTATAAAAGCTGTGGACTCACCTCGTAACTAATCATGCTCCTCAGCCAAAAAGATAGGGAAGTAGAAGAAGCCTTCTGCCCTTTGCCTAAAGATAGAATTTGAAGGCTCGAACCACATCCAATTTATGAAGTAACCGTTCCTTTGAAGAAGACTGTTTAGGACACAAGGAAGGGACCACAATTTCCTGACTAATATTGCGATGAGACACAACCTTAGGAAGAAAACCCAAGCCAGTGCGAAGAACAGCATTATCTGCATGGAAAACAACGTAAGGAGGCTCACATTGCAAGGCCGCTAATTCAGACACTCTGCGTGCCGAAGCAATGGCCAAAAGAAAAAGAACCTTCCAAGACAGAGTCTTGATGTCAAGAGAATGCATAGGCTCGAACGGAGGCCCCTGCAAAACCTTCAGAAACAGATTCAAACTCCAAGGAGGAGCAAAATGTCTAAACACAGGCCTGATCTTGGACAAAGCCTGAACAAAAAAGAATGAATATAAGGGAGCTCAGCGAACTTCTTGTGTAAAAGCAAAGATAGAGCAGGAATCTCTCCCCTTAAGGAACTAGCGGCAAGACTCTTCTCCAGACCATCCTGAAGGAAGGAAAGAATTCTGGATACCCTAACCTTATGCCAAGAATATCCGCGAGATTCACACAAGAGAAAGTAGGTCCTCCACACCTTATGATAGATGCGATGGGTAAATGTCTTAGCCAGAAGAGGTTTTTCTGAGAGGGTGATTGATACTCTCATTCAAGCCAGAAAGCCGAAGCGTTCAATCTCCACTCAGTCAGCCTCAGAGAATCTAGATTCTGAAGCACAAAGGGACAATTGGGAGGCAGATTATCTTGGCCGCCAGATTTTACATCCAGGGTAGTGGTCCCTTCATCCAGATGTTTTCTCAGATTGAGATGTGGAATCTTCAAGAAATAGATCTGATGGCTTCTTATCTAATCAAGAAACTTCCCAGGTACCTGTCCAGGTCCAGGGATCCTCAGGCGGAAGCAGTAGATGCGTTGACACTTCCTTGGTGTTATCAACCTGCTAATATATTTTCCAGCCTCTAGTTCTTTTTCCATAAGTGATCTCCAAAATCATCATGTAGCAATCGTTTGTGTTGCTGGTGGCTCCAGCATGGCCTCGCAGGTTTTGGTATGCGGATCTTGTTCGGATGCCCAGTTGCCAACCTTGGCCACTTCCATTAAAGCCGGACCTTCTGTCTCAAGGTCCGTTTTTCCATCAGGATCTCAAATCATTAAATTTGAAGGTATGGAAATTGAACGCCTAATGCTTAGTCATAGAGGTTTCTCTGACTCAGTGATTAATACTATGTTACAGTCTCGTAAATCTGTTTCTAGAAAGATTTATTATCTAGTTTGGAAGATTTATATTTCATGGTGTTCTTCTCATAAATTCTCTTGGCATTCTTTCAGCATTCCTAAAATGTTACAGTTTCTTGAGATTTTCGAACCCCTTGTGCTGTCAGAGATCCACAAACAGCTCCCCAACCTTAAAGACTAGCATCTGTTGTGATCACAGTCCAGGTTGGACAAACAAAGTATACGATGGTGATCTAACCACCAAGTCAGAGATAGTCGAACATTGGGATTTAAGGATATTAATTGTGATATCCTTGTATAATCCCTGCACCATTGGTTCAGCATAAAAAGCTGAAGAGGTCTCATGTAAAAACTAGAAAGGGGATTGCGTCCGATGCTGCAGTCATGAGACCTAAAACGTAAATGCACATAGCTACTAAAGGGAATGACAGACTGAAGGTCCCGACAGGCTGCAACCAATTTTAGTCGCCTCTTGTCTGTTAGATTCAGTGTCCATGACTCTGTCTCTATCTGGAAACCTAAAAAGGTGACCCTTTTCTGAGGAATCAAAGAACTTTTTGGTAAATTGAACCTCCAACCATGTTTTCGAAGAAACACCACTAGTTGATTTGTGTGAGATTCTGCAGAATGTAAAGACTGAGCTAGTACTAAGATATCGTCCAAATATGGAAACACCGCAATACCCCGCTCTGATTACAGAGAGTAGGGCACCAAGAACCTTTAAAAAGATTCTTGGAGCTGTCGCTAGGCCAAAAGGAAGAGCGACAAATTGGTAATGCTTGTCTAGAAAAGAGAATCTCAGAAACTGATAATGATCTGGGTGAATCGGAATATGAAGATATGCATCCTGCAAGTCTATTGTGGACATATAATGTCCTTGCTGAACAAAAGGCAGAATAGTCCTTAGTCACCATTTTGAAAGTTGGTATGCATAACGAATGAAAATTTTCAATGAATAGATTTGAATAAAACTGCAGACTATGTTCCTGAAACAGAACTGGCATGATTACCCCTGAAAACTCCAGGTCTGTAACACACTTCAGGAAGGCCTGAGCCTTTACTGGATTTGCTGGGATGCGTCAGCGAAAATATCTTCTCTGAATCCTATTCGGTACCCCTGAGAGACAATACTCAGAATCCATTGATTTTGGACAGAATTTATCCAAACACCCTAGAAAAATCTTAATCTGCCCCCTACCAACTGAGCTGGAATGAGGGCCGCACCTTCATGCGAACTTGGGGGCTGGCTTTGGTTTCTTAAATGGCTTGGATTTTTTCCAATTTGAAGAAGGTTTCCAATTGGAAACAGATTCCTTGAGGGAAGGATTAGGTTTCTGTTCCTTATTCTGTCGAAAGGAACAAAAACTGAAATTATAAGCAGACGAATCAAACAGAAACAGCTGCCTGAAGTACTTTTCTACCAAAAACTGCTTCAGAAGAAGAAAACACATCAAAATGGTAGAATTTAGTAAAAGTATGCAAAGAAGACCAAGTTGCTGCTTTGCAAATCTGATCAACCGAAGCTTCATTCCTAAAAGCCCAGGAAGTAGAGACTGACCTAGTAGAATGAGCCGTAATTCTTTGAGGCGGGGACTTACCCGACACCACATAAGAATGATGAATCAAAGACTTTAACCAAGACGCCAAAGAAATGGCAGAAGCCTTCTGACCTTTCCTGGAACCAGAAAAGATAACAAATAGACTAAAAGTCTTTCTAAAATCTTTAGTAGCATCAACATAACATTTTAAAGAACTAACTACATCCAACGAATGTAATGACCTTTCCTTAGAATTCTTAGGATTAGGACATAATGAAGGGACAACAATTTCTCTACTAATGTTGTTAGAATTCACAACCTTAGGCAAAAATTGAAATGAAGTCCGCAACACCGCCTTATCCTGATGAAAAATCAGAAAAGGAGATTCATAAGAAAGAGCAGATAACTCAGAGACTCTTCTGGCATAAGAGATAGCTAAAAGGAACAATACTTTCCAGGAAAGTAATTTAATGTCCAGAGAATGTATAGGCTCAAACGGAGGAGCCTGTAAAGCTGACAAAACCAAATTAAGACTCCAAGGAGGAGAGATTGGCTTAATGACAGGTTTGATACGTACCAAAGCCTGTACAAAACAACGAATATCAGGAAGATGAGCAATATTTCTGTGAAAAAGAACAGAAAGAGCAGATATTTGTCCTTTCAAGGAATTTGCAGACAAACCTTTATCCAAACCATCCTGAAGAAATTGTAAAATTCTAGGAATTCTGAAAGAATGCCAGGAGAATTTATGAGAAGAACACCAAGAAATGTAAGTCTTCCAAACCCGATAATAAATCTTCCTAGAGACAGATTTTCGAGCCTGTAACATAGTATTAACACTGAGTCAGAGAAACCTCTATGACTAAGAATTAAGCGTTCAATTTCCATACCTTCAAATTTAATGATTTGAGATCCTGATGGAAAAAAGGACCTTGAGATAGAAGGTCTGGTCTTAACGGAAGTGTCCAAGGTTGGCAACTGGCCATCCGAACGAGATCCGCAAACCAAAACCTGTGTGGCCATGCTGGAGCCACCAGCAGTACACATGAGCGCTCCATTAGAATTTTGGAGATTACTTTTGGAAGAAGAACTAGAGGAGGAAAGATATAAGCAGGATGATAATTCCAAGGAATTGATAACGCATCCACTGCTTCCGCCTGAGGATCCCGAGATCTGGATAGATACCTGGGAAGTTTCCTGTTCAGATGAGAGGCCATCAGATCTATTTCTGGGAGACCCCAGATATGCACAATCTGTTGAAAAACATCTGGATAAAGAGACCATTCGCCCGGATGTAACGTCTGGCAACTGCGATAATCCGCTTCCCAATTGTCTACACCTGGGATGTGAACCACAGAAATTAGATAGGAGCTGGATTCCGCCCATACCAGTATACGAGATACTTCTCTCATAGCTTGAGGACTGTGAGTCCCCCCTTGATGATTGACATATGCCACGGTCGTGACATTGTCTGTTTGAAAACAAATAAACGATTCTCTCTTTGGAAGAGGCCAGAACTGAAGAGCTCTGAAAATCGCACGGAGTTCCAAAATGTTGATTGGTAATCTCGCCTCCTGAGATTCCCAAACCCCCTGCGCCGTCAGAGATCCCAATACAGCACCCCAACCTGAAAGACTCGCATCTGTTGAGATCACAGTCCAGGTTGGACGAACAAAAGAGGCCCCTTGAATTAAACGATGGTGATCCATCCACCAAGTTAGAGATGATCGAACATTGGGATTTAAGGATATTTTTTGTGATATCCGTGTATAATCCCTGCACCACTGGTTCAGCATACAAAGCTGAAGTGGTCTCGTATGAAAACGAGCAAAAGGGATCGCGTCCGAAGCAGCAGTCATGAGACCTAAAATCTCCATGCATAATGCTACCGAAGGGAACAATTGAGACTGAAGGTTTCGACATGCTGAAACCAATTTCAAACGTCTCTTTTCTGTCAGAGACAAAGTCATGGACACTGAATCTATTTGGAAACCTAAAAAGGTTACTCTTGTCTGAGGAATCAAAGATCTTTTTAGTAAATTGATCCTCCAACCATGTCTTTGAAGAAACAACACAAGTTGATTCGTGTGAGATTCTGCAGAAAGTAATGACCGAGCAAGTACCAAGATATCGTCCAAATAAGGAAATACCGCAATACCCTGTTCTCTGATTACAGAGAGAAGGGCACCTAGAACCTTCGAAAAGATCCTTGGCGCAGTTGCTAGACCGAATGGAAGGGCAATAAACTGGTAATGCTTGTCTATAAAAGAGAATCTCAGAAACTGGTGGTGATCTGAGTGAATAGGAATATGCAGGTATGCATCCTGTAAGTCTATTGTTGACATATAATGCCCTTGCTGAACTAAAGGCAGAATAGTTCTTATAGTCACCATTTTGAATGTTGGTATCCTTATATATCGATTCAATATTTTTAAATCCAGAACTGGTCTGAAAGAATTCTCTTTCTTTGGCACAATGAATAGATTTGAATAAAACCCTAGACCCTGCTCCAGAACTGGAACTGGCATAATTACCCCAGCTAACTCTAGGTCTGAAACACATTTCAGAAACGCCTGAGCTTTCACTGGGTTTACCGGAATGCGTGAGAGTAAAAAATCTTTTCACAGGTGGTCTTACCTTGAAACCTATTCTGTACCCTAGAGAAACAATGTTCTGAATCCAAAGATTGTGAATCGAATTGCTCCAAACATCTTTGAAAAAACGTAACCTTCCCCCTACCAGCTGCGCTGGAATGAGGGCCGCACCTTCATGCGGATTTAGGAGCAGGTTTTGACTTTCTGAAAGGCTTGGATTTATTCCAGACTGGATTAGGCTTCCAACCAGAAACCGTTCCTTTAGGAGAAGGGTCAGGCTTTTGCTCTCTGTTTTGACGAAAGGAACGGAAACGATTAGCAGCCCTAAAATTACTTTTGGATTTTTTGCCCTGGGGCAAAAAGGCACCCTTCCCTCCAGAAACAGTTAAAATTATCGAATCGAACTGAGAACCAAACAACTTATTACCTTGGAAGGAGAGAGAAAGCAAAGTTGACTTAGAAGTCATATCTACATTCCAAGATTTAAGCCATAAAGCTCTTCTGGCTAAAATAGCTAAAGACATATACCTGACATCAATTCTAATGATATCAAATATGGCATCACAGACAAAGTTATTAGCATGTTGAAGAAGTTTAACAATGCTATATGCATTATGATCTGTTACTTGTTGCGCTAAAGTCTCCAACCAAAAAGTTGAAGCTGCAGCAACATCAGCCAAAGATATAGCAGGTCTGAGTAAATTGCCTGAACATAAATAAGCTTTTCTTAAAAAAGATTCAATCTTTCTATCTAAAGGATCTTTAAACGAAGTGCAATCTGCCGTAGGAATAGCAGTACGTTTAGCAAGGGTAGAGATAGCTCCATCGACTTTAGAGATTTTATCCCAAAATTCCAATCTATCAGATGGTACAGGGTACAATTTCTTAAACCTTGGAGAAGGAGTAAATGAAGTACCCAAACTATCCCATTCCCTAGCAATCACCTCTGAGATAGCATCAGGAACTGGAAAAACTTCCGGAATTAACACATGAGGCTTAAAAAACGAATTTAAACGTTTAGCAGTTTTAGTATCAGGAGGACTGGATTCCTCCATATCTAATGCAATCAAAACTTCTTTTAGTAATGAACGCATAAACTCCATTTTAAATAAATAGCAGAATTTATGCTTACCTGATAAATTACTTTCTCCAACGGTGTGTCCGGTCCACGGCGTCATCCATAACTTGTGGGAATATTCTCCATCCCAACAGGAAATGGCAAAGAGCACAGCAAAAGCTGTCCATATAGTCCCTCCCAGGCTCCGCCGCCCCCCAGTCATTCGACCGACGGACAGGAGAAAAAAAGGAGAAACTATAGGGTGCAGTGGTGACTGTAGTTAAAGAAAGAAATTTATCAAACCTGATTAAAAAACCAGGGCGGGCCGTGGGCCGGACACACCGTTGGAGAAAGTAATTTATCAGGTAAGCATAAATTCTGTTTTCTCCAACATTGGTGTGTCCGGTCCACGGCGTCATCCATAACTTGTGGGAACCAATACCAAAGCTTTAGGACACGGATGAAGGGAAGGAGCCAATCAGGTTACCTAAACAGAAGGCACCACGGCTTGCAAAACCTTTCTCCCAAAAATAGCCTCCGAAGAAGCAAAAGTATCAAATTTGTAGAATTTGGCAAAAGTGTGCAGAGAAGACCAAGTCGCTGCCTTACATATCTGATCAACAGAAGCCTCGTTCTTGAAGGCCCATGAGGAAGCCACAGCCCTAGTAGAGTGAGCTGTGATACGTTCTGGAGGCTGCCATCCGGCAGTCTCAAAAGCCAATCGGATGATGCTTTTCAGCCAAAAGGAAAGAGAGGTAGCTAGCTTTTTGACCTCTCCTCTTGCCAGAATAAACGACAAACAGAGAAGACGTTTGTCTGAAATCCTTTGTTGCTTCTAAATATAACTTTAAAGCACGGACTACATCTAAATTGTGTAACAAACGTTCCTTCTTTGAAACTGGATTCGGGCACAAAGAATGCACAACTATTTCCTGGTTAATATTCTTGTTGGAAACAACTTTTGGAAGGAAACCAGGTTTAGTACGTAAAACAACCTTATCTGAATGAAACACCAGATAGGGCGCATTACACTGCAGAGCAGATAATTCAGAAACTCTTCTCGCAGAAGAAATAGCAACCAAAAACAGAACTTTCCAAGATAACAACTTGATATCTATGGAGTGTAAGGGTTCAAACGGAACCCCTTGAAGAACGGAAAGAACTAAATTTAGACTCCAGGGAGGAGTCAAAGGTCTGTAAACAGGCTTGATCCTGACCAAAGCCTAAACAAAAGCTTGAACATCTGGCACAGCTGCCAGTCGTTTGTGTAACAAGACAGATAAAGCAGAAATCTGTCCTTTTAGAGAACTCGCTGATAATCCCTTATCCAAACCTTCTTGGAGAAAGGAAAGGATCCTATGAATTTTAATCTTACTCCATGAGAATCCCTTGGATTCACACCAACAGATATACGTTTTCCATATTTTATGGTAAATCTTTCTAGTCACAGGTTTTCTGGCTTGTACTAGAGTATCTATCACAGAATCCGAAAACCCACGCTTAGATAACATCAAGCATTCAATTTCCAAGCCGTCAGCTGGAGAGAAACTAGATTTGGATGTTCGAATGGACCTTGTACTAGAAGATCCTGTCTCAAAGGTAGCTTCCATGGTGGAGCCGATGACATATTCACCAGGTCTGCATACCAAGTCCTGCGTGGCCAAGCAGGAGCTATCAAAATCACTGAGGCCTTCTCCTGTTTGATCCTGGCTACCAGCCTGGGAATGAGAGGGAACGGTGGAAACGCATAAGCTAGGTTGAAGGTCCAAGGCGCCACTAATGCATCCACTAGAGTCGCCTTGGGATCCCTGGATCTGGACCCGTAGCAAGGAACCTTGAAGTTCTGACGAGACGCCATCAGATCCATGTCTGGAATGCCCCATAATTGGGTCAATTGGGCAAATACCTCCGGGTGGAGTTCCCACTCCCCCGGATGGAAGGTCTGACGACTCAGATAATCCGCCTCCCAGTTTTCCACTCCTGGGATGTGGATCGCAGATAGGTGGCAGGAGTGATCCTCCGCCCATTTGATGATTTTGGTCACCTCTCTCATCGCCAGGGAACTCCTTGTTCCCCCCTGATGATTGATGTAAGCAACAGTCGTCATGTTGTCTGATTGGAATCTTATGAATCTGGCCTTTGCTAGTTGAGGCCAAGCCCTGAGAGCATTGAATATCGCTCTCAGTTCCAGAATGTTTATCGGGAGAAGAGACACTTCCCTGGACCATAGACCCTGAGCTTTCAGGGAATCCCAGACCGCGCCCCCGCCTAATAGACTGGCGTCGGTCGTGACGATGACCCACTCTGGTCTGCGGAAGCTCATTCCCTGGGACAGGTGATCCTGGGTCAGCCACCAACGGAGTGAGTCTCTGGTCTTCTGATCTACTTGAATCACTGGAGACAAGTCTGTATAGTCCCCATTCCACTGTTTCAGCATGCACAGTTGTAATGGTCTTAGATGAATTTGCGCAAAAGGAACTATGTCCATTGCTGCAACCATCAACCCTACTACTTCCATGCACTGAGCTATGGAAGGCCGTAGAACAGAGTGAAGAACTTGACAAGCGTTTAGAAGCTTTGACTTTCTGACATCTGTCAGGAAAATCTTCATTTCTAAAGAATCTATTATTGTCCCCAAGAAGGGAACTCTTGTTGACGGAGAAAGGGAACTTTTTTCTATGTTCACCTTCCACCCGTGAGATCTGAGAAAGGCCAGAACGATGTCTGTGTGAGCCTTTGCCTTTGAAAGAGAAGACACTTGTATTAGAATGTCGTCCAAGTAAGGTGCCACTGCAATGCCCCTTGGTCTTAGAACCGCTAGAAGGGACCCGAGTACCTTTGTGAAAATCCTTGGAGCAGTGGCTAGCCCGAATGGGAGAGCTACAAACTGGTAATGTTTGTCCAGAAAGGCGAACCTTAGGAACTGATGATGATCTTTGTGGATAGGAATATGTAGATACGCATCCTTTAGATCCACGGTAGTCATAAATTGACCCTCCTGGATTGTAGGTAGAATCGTTCGAATAGTTTCCATTTTGAACGATGGCACTCTGAGAAATTTGTTTAGAATCTTTAAATCCAGAATTGATCTGAAGGTTCCCTCTTTTTTGGGAACTACAAACAGATTTGAGTAAAACCCCAGTCCTTGTTCCACAGTTGGAACTGGGTGTATCACTCCCATTTTTAACAGGTCCTCTACACAATGTAAGAATGCCTGTCTCTTTATTTGGTTTGAAGATAAACGAGAGATGTGGAACCTTCCCCTCTTGGGGGTAGTTCCTTGAATTCTAGAAGATAACCTTGAGAGACTATTTCTAGTGCCCAGGGATCCTGAACATCTCTTGCCCAGGCCTGAGCAAAGAGAGAGAGTCTGCCCCCTACTAGATCCGGTCCCGGATCGGGGGCTACCCCTTCATGCCGTCTTGGTAACAGCAGCAGGTTTCTTGGCCTGTTTACCCTTGTTCCAGCCTTGCATCGGTTTCCAAGCCGGTTTGGTCTGGGAAGCATTACCCTCTTGTCTAGAGGCTGCAGAGTTGGAGGCCGGTCCGTTCCTGAAATTGCGAAAGGAACTAAAATTGGACTTATTCTTAGCCTTGAAAGGCCTATCTTGTGGGAGGGCATGGCCCTTACCCCCAGTGATATCTGAAATAATCTCTTTCAATTCTGGCCCAAAGAGGGTCTTACCTTTGAAAGGGATATTAAGCAATTTTGTCTTGGAAGATACATCCGCTGACCAAGACTTTAGCCAGAGCGCTCTGCGCGCCACAATTGCAAACTCTGAATTTTTCGCCGCTAATCTAGCTAACTGCAAAGCGGCATCTAAAATAAAGGAATTAGCTAACTTAAGTGCGTGAATTCTGTCCATAACCTCCTCATACGGAGTCTCTCTACTGAGCGACTTTTCTAGTTCTTCGAACCAGAACCACGCTGCTGTAGTGACAGGAAAAATACACGAAATAGGTTGAAGGAGGTAACCTTGCTGTACAAAAATCTTTTTAAGCAAACCCTCCAATTTTTTATCCATAGGATCTTTGAAAGCACAATTGTCCTCAATAGGAATGGTCGTGCGTTTGGCTAGTGAAGAAACAGCCCCCTCGACCTTAGGGACTGTTTGCCATAAGTCCTTTCTGGGGTCGACCATAGGAAATAATTTCTTAAATATAGGAGGAGGGACAAAAGGTATGCCAGGCTTCTCCCACTCCTTATTCACTATGTCCGCCACCCGCTTGGGTATTGGACATGCGTCGGGGTGCACCGGGACCTCTAAGAACTTGTCCATCTTGCACAAATTTTCTGGGATGACCAAGTTGTCACAATCATCCAGAGTAGATAGCACCTCCTTAAGCAGTGCACGGAGATGCTCTAATTTAAATTTAAATGTCACAACATCAGATTCTGCCTGTTGAGAAATTCTTCCTGAATCAGAAATTTCCCCATCTGACAAAACCTCCCTCATAGCCACTTCAGATTGGTGTGAGGGTATGACAGAGCAATTATCATCAGCGCCCTCCTGCTCTACAGTGTTTAAAACAGAGCAATCGCTCTTTCTCTGAAATGCAGGCATTTTGGATAAAATATTTGCTATGGAGTTATCCATTACTGCTGTCAATTGTTGCATAGTAACAAGCATTGGCACGCTAGAAGTACTAGGGGTCTCCTGCGTGGGCAAAACTGGTGTAGACACAGAAGGAGATGATGTAGAACTATGTCTACTCCCTTCATCTGATGAATCATCTTGGGCAACTTTACTATCTGTGGCAGCACTGTCCTTACTTTGTTTGGACGCTATGGCACAATTATCACACATATTTGAAGGGGGAGACACTTTGGCTTCCATACACACAGAACATAGTCTATCTGAAGGCACAGACATGTTAAACAGGCTTAAACTTGTCAATAAAGTACAAAAACCGTTTTAAAACAAAACCGTTACTGTCTCTTTAAATTTTAAACAGGGCACACTTTATTACTGAATATGTGAAAAAAATTATGAAGGAATTGTTCAATTTTAACCAAATTTTCACCACAGTGTCTTAAAGCATTCAAAACATTGCACCCCAAATTTCAGGCTGTTAACCCTTAAAATGTGGAAACCCGAGTCTTTTACAGTTTTAACCCCCTTACAGTCCCAGCCCCAGCCTTTGCAGCAACTTCACCAAACCCAGGGGAGTATACGATACCAAATGAAGCCTTCTAGGAACCTTTTCAACTAATTCCAGACCCACACACATGCATCTGCATGTATTGCTCTCAAAAGTAACTGCGCAGTAATGGCGCGAAAAAGGGGCTCTGCCTACTACAGAGAAGGCCCTTCCTGACTGAGAAGGTGTCTAAACCAGTGCCTGACGTAAAAAAACGTTCCCCAAAGTTATAAAGTGTGAATTTCAACATCAAACTGTATAAAATGCCTAAATAAAGCAATCGATCTAGCCCATAAAAGTGTCTACCAGTTTTATAGCCCATATTAAGCCCTTTATTTTGTTTGAGACTAAGAAAATGGCTTACCGATCCCCATGAGGGGAAAAATGACAGCCTTCCAGCATTACACAGTCTTGTTAGAAATATGGCTAGTCATACCTTAAGCAGAAAAGTCTGCCAACTGCTCCCCCCAACTGAAGTTATCTCATCTCAACAGTCCTGTCTGGGAACAGCAATCAATTTTAGTTACTGCTGCTAAAATCATACTCCTCTCACAAACAGAACTCTTCATCTTTTTCTGTTTCAGAGCAAATAGTACATATCAGCACTATTTTAAAATAAACTCTTGATAGTAGAATAAAAACTACAACTAAACACCACATACTCTTCACCATCTCCGTGGAGATGCTACTTGTTCAGAGCGGCAAAGAGAATGACTGGGGGGGCGGAGCCTGGGAGGGACTATATGGACAGCTTTTGCTGTGCTCTTTGCCATTTCCAGTTGGGGAGGAGAATATTCCCACAAGTTATGGATGACGCCGTGGACCGGACACACCAATGTTGGAGAAATGAGGATTTATCAGAATCAATATCTGTAGTAGAATCTTCTGATCCAGAAAAAACCTCATCAGAATCAGATAAGTCAGAATGATGACGGTCACCTACAAACTCATCTGAGATGTGAGAAGTCTTGAAAGACCGTTTACGTTTATTGAAAGGGGGAATAACAGACAGAGCCTTCCTAATAGATTTAGAAACAAATTCTTTTACATTAATAGGAACATCCTGAACATTAGATGTTGAAGGAACAACAACAGGTAAAGGATTATTACTAATGGAGACACAATCAGCAGTGGAAAGTTTATCATGACAACTTTCACAAATTACAGCTGGAGGAATAGATACCACAAGTTTACAACATATGCACTTAACTTTGGTAGGACCAGCATCAGGCAAAGTCTGTTCATTAGTAGATTTTGATCCAGGGTCGGGATGAGACATCTTGCAATATGTAATAGAAAAAACAACATATAAAGCAAAATTATCAAATTCCTTAAATGACAGTTTCAGGAATGGGAAAGAATGCAAAAAAATAAGCTTCTAGCAACCAGAAGCAATGAAGAGAAATGTTTAAATAATCTGAATAAAAGAGACGCCCCATTTTTTTGGCGCAAAAAAACATAATTTACGTAAGAACTTACCTGATAAATTCATTTCTTTCATATTAGCAGGAATCCATGAGCTAGTGACGTATGGGGATATGCATTCCTACCAGGGGGGGCAAAGTTTCCCAAACCTCAAAATGCCTATAAATACACCCCTCACCACACCCACAATTCAGTTTAACGAATAGCCAAGAAGTGGTGTGATAAGAAAAGGAGCGAAAGCATCAAAATAAGGAATTGGAATAATTGTGCTTTATACAAAAAAATCATAACCACCACAAAAAAGGTGGGCCTCATGGACTCTTGCTAATATGAAAGAAATGAATTTATCAGGTAAGTTCTTACATAAATTATGTTTTCTTTCATGTAATTAGCAAGAGTCCATGAGCTAGTGACGTATGGGATAATAAATACCCAAGATGTGGAACTTCCACGCAAGAGTCACTAGAGAGGGAGGGATAAAATAAAGACAGCCAATTCCGCTGAAAAAAGAATCCACTACCCAAATCAAAAAAGTTTCAATTTTAAAAATGAAAAAAACTGAAATTATAAGCAGAAGAATCAAACTGAGACAGCTGCCTGAAGTACCATTCTACTAAAACTGCTTCTAAGAAGAGAAAACATCAAAATGGTAGAACATAGTAAAAATATGCAAAGAAGACCAAGTCATTGCTTTGCAAATCTGATCAACAGAAGCTTCATTCTTTAAAAAGCCCAGGAAGTAGAAACTTACCTAGTAGAATGAGCCATAATCCTCCGAGGCGGGAATCCACCTGACTTCAAATAAGCATGATGAATCAAAAGTTTAAGCAAGATGCCAAATAAATGGCTGAAGCTTTTTGACCTTCCTAAAACCAGAAAAGATAAAAAATAGACTAGAAGTCTATCTGAAATCTGAATAGCTTCAACATAGAAAGTAAGAATCTCACCAAAGTCGTCTTAGGAAAACAATAATTCCTTCCTCATGTTTGTTAGAATTTACAACTTTAGGTACAATGAAAAAAATGAGAAAAAAGAGATTCACAAGAAAGAACAGATAATTCAAAAGCTTTTCTAGCTGAAGAGATGTCCAAAAAGAACAATACTTTCCATGAAAGTAATTACTGTCCAGAGAAAGCATATGCTTAAATAGAAGAGCCTGAAAAACCTTCAGAACCCAATTAAGACTCCAAGGAGGAGAAATTGGCTTAATGACAGGTTTGATACGAATCAAAACCTGAAAAAAATTATGACTATCAGGAAGTAACACTGCCTTATCCTGATGAAAAATCAGAAAAAGATATTCACAAAAAAGAGCAGATAGCTCAAAAATTCTTCTAGCAGAAGAAATAACCAAAAGGAACAATACTTTTCCAAGAAAGTAATTTAATGTTCAGAAAATGCATAGTTTCAAACGGAGGAGCCTGTAAAGCCCTCAGCACCAAATTGAGACTCCAAAGAGGAGAGATTGAATTAATGACAGGCTTGATACGGACCAAAGCCTGAACAAAACAATGAATATCAGGATGATTAGCAATCTTTCTGTGAAAAAAGAACAGAAAGAGTAGAGATTTATCCTAACAAAGAACTGCAGACAAAACCTTATCCAAACCAACCTGAAAAAAATAATAAAATTCTATGAATTTTAAAAGAATGCCAAGAAAAGTAGGTCTTCCAGACTCAATAATAAATCTTTCTAGAGACAGATTTACGAGCCTGAAACCAAGCGTTCAATCTCCATCCCTTCAAATTTAATGATTTGAGATCCTGATGGAAAAAATGGGCCTTGAGAAAGAAGGTCTGGTTTAAACGGAAGTGTCCAAGGTTGGCAACTGGCCATCCGAATGAAATTCGCATACCAAAACCTGAGAGGCCATGCTGGAGCCACCAGCATAACAAACAAATACTCCATAAGAATTTTGGAAATCATTTTGGAAGAAGAACTAGAGGCGGAAAGAAATAGGCAAAAAGATAATTTCCAAAGAAATGTCAATGCATACACTACTTCCGCCTGAGGATCCCCGGACCTGAAAAGGCCCCTGGGAAGTTCTTTATTCAGATGAGATGCCAACAGATCTATTTCTAGAAATGCTCACATCTGAAAAATTGAACAACATATCTGGGTATGAGAGACCATTCTCCCGGATTTAAAGCTTGATTTACAGAGATAATCCGCTTCCCAAATATCTATACCTGGGAAAAAAAACACAGAATTTAGATAGGAGCTGGATTTAGCCTAAGCTAATATCCGAGACACTTCTGTCACAGCCTAAGGACTGATAGTCCTACCCTGATGATTGTCATACACCATAGTTGTGATATTGTCTGAAAAACAAAAAACGTCTCTTCCTCAAAAAGAAACTAACTGAAAAACTCTGAGAAAACACGGAGTTCTAAAATATCAAATGGTAATCTCGCCTCCTGAGATTTCCAAACCCCTTGTGCTGACAGAGATCCTCAGACAGCCTCCCAACCAAAAAGACTCACATCTGTAGAGATCATGGTCCAGGTTGAGAACTAAATGATGGTGATCTTAACCACCAAATCAAGAGAGATAAATATTAGGATTTCAAGATTTAAAATGCGAAATCCTAGAATCCCTGCACCATAATTCAGCATGAAAGACTGGAAAGGTTCTGTCTATTGAAAATGAGCAAAGGGAATTGAATCCAATGCTGTGGCCATAAGACCTAAAACTTCTATGCATATATAGCAACTGAAGGAAATAATAGAGACTAAAGGTACCGACAGACGGAACCCAATAAAATTGTCCCTTGTCTGATAGAGACAAAGACAGTGACACAAACTATCTGGAAACCTAAAAAAGGTGACCCTTGTGAGAGGAATCAAGAGCTTTTGGGAAAAAAAAAAAAAGATCCTCTAACTATGTCCTGAAGAACAAAGTGAATCATATGAGATTCCGCATACTCAGAAAATAATCTGAACAAATACAGAAAAAATATGCATTTATTGTATCTAATGAAAACAAATAATGATATCACTGACCAAAAAAAAGGCAGAATAGTTTGAATAAAAACTCCAAAACTCAGTTCCAAAAAATGGAACTGGAAGAAATACCCAAGAAGATTCCAGGTCTGAGCAGCGCTTGAACCCCACGGGTGACCAGCCATGCTTCAACAGTACCCAAAATAAATAGGACCGAAACACACTTAAAGAAAGTGTTAGCCTTACTGGAATAAAATCAAAGAAATTTGGACCTAATAGAACCAAATAAATTAAAAAAAAAAGTCTTAACTTGCCCCTTGCCAGCCAAGCTGGAATACGGCACATACATCGCAATTTAAGGGAGCTGATTTCGAACTGAAAAAATTTCCAATTAAAAACATGTTACTTGGGAAAGAATTCAGGAATTCATTCCTTAATAAGAACAACCAAATTAGTATAAGCTTAAAGTTTTAGTCTTAGTACTCAATCTTGAAGCCCAGAGTAACAGTTAAGAATAGAATCCAATTATAAAACAAATAATTGATTATCTTAGAACAAAAGAAATATGGATTTTTAGAAATCACAAAATTCTTCTAGCTCAAACAGCTAAAGACATATATTAAACTTAATTTGCGAAAATATTCAATAAAATGAAGACACAAATGAAATTATTAGCATGATAGTCCAGTTAAAGGACCAGACAATACAGTGGACTTGCATAATCAATAAATGCAAAACAACAAGACAAATGCAACAGCACCTAGTCTAGTAAATGTTGTCCCTTTAACAAATGCTAAAATAAATCATAATCTGATACTTGATCTTAAAGTAAACAGAAAAAATGAAGCAATTGCAACATCATCCAAATAAATCACAGGTCCAAGAAAAGTACCTGAAACTAAATAATTTTCCATAAATAAGATACAACCATCTAAAGGAAAATAAATACTATTTTGCTATAGAAACAATAGCATAATTAGTAGGAGTAGAGATAGCCCCAATAAATTGGAGAACCCTCCAAATTGAATTAAACTGCCGGCAAAGAGTATAGTTTAAAACCTTAGAAGAAGGAATAAAAGAAAATTCTCAGCCTATTCCATTCCCTAGTACAGGTGGCCCTCATTATACAACTGTTCAATTTACACCATTTCAGAATAACAACCTTTTTTCCCAGTCATGTGACTGCTATTGAAAAGCAGTGCATTTATTAAAATAGCCAGTAGGTGGAGCTGTCCGCTTGTGTTGCAGCAAAGCCAAGCAAACTGAAATTAATCAGTTTAACCAGACCTGAGCTATCGAGCAGATTTCAAAGGAACAAGATCTTCCTGTCTATAAATCAGTCCAGATTGGAATGCATAGAAAGAACTGTTTGCAGAAAAATGCAAGTAAAGTCTGTGTTGTGTGATTATTTTATTAGGTTTATAATGCTGTTTAGCAAATGTTTTTGTTCATTTAACTTAGTTTAATTATATATTCTGTGTTGTGTGATTATTTTATTAGGTTTATAATGCTGTTTAGCATTTAAAGTCTTCATTTCAAAGCTTTAAAAATAATGTATTAGGTGTTACTTATGACAATTTTGAGAGGGGCCTGGAACCTATCTCCCTCACTTCCCATTGACTTACATTATAAACTGGGTTTCAATTTACAATAGTTTCGATTTACAACCATTTCTTCTGGAACCTAACCCCGGCGTAAACCGAGGGCTACCTGTATAAGGAATTGGAAAAAAACCTCTGAAAACACAGAAGAATAAATAAGCAGAAATAGTGGTAGCTAGTCTTGAAAAAGAACTAGTTACCTTAATGTCCAAAATAATCAACACCTTTTCAACAAAGAACAAATGTACTTTAATAAAAAAGTAGATTTGTTAGTGTCAATATCTGATGAAGAAAATTCTGAATGAGAAAAAACATCATCAGAGAAGGATAAATCAGTATGTTGTTGGTCATTTGAAACTTCAATAAAAAAGAAGTTTGAAAAAGACCTAAAAATTTTATTAGAAGGCACAAAGTCAGACAAAGCCTTTAAAATAGAATCAGAAAAATATTTCTTAAAAATCTTCTAAATATTTCTTGTACATAAGATGTAAAAAGAATGGCAATGTATAAAGCATAATTACTAATGGATTCTGCATGAAAAAGTTTATCATGATAACCTATTACAAACCATAGCTAAAGATAAACATTCATAACATTTAAAATAAATGAACTTAGCTTTGGTAGGACTGAACTCAGTCAAGCGTTTTTCCAGAAGTAGCTTCTGATACAGGGTCAATCTGAGACATCTTGCAATATGTAATAGAAAAAAACAACATATAAAGCAAAATCTATCAAATTCCTTAAATGACAGTTTCAGGAATGGGAAAAAATGCCAATGAACAAGCTTCTAGCAACCAGAAGCAAATAAACAATGAGACTTAAATAATGTGGAGACAATAATGACGCCCATATTTTTTAGCGCCAAAAAAAAGACGCCCACATTATTAGGCGCCTAAATGCTTTTGGCGCCAAGAATGACGCCACATCCGGCGATGCCGACATTTTTTGGCGCAAAACGTCAAAAAAATGAAGCAATCACAAACAATTTCCGGCGACAAGTAAGACGCCGGAAATGACAAAGAAAGTTTTTGCGCCAAAAAAATCCGCGCCACGAATGACGCAATAAAATTAAGCATTTTCAGCCCCCGCGAGCCCAATAGCCCACAGGAAAAAAAAATAATTTTTAAGGTAAGAAAAAAATTAATTATTCATATGCATTATCCCAAATAATGAAACTGTCTGAAATAAGGAATATTGATCATCCTGAATCAAGGCAAATAAACACATCTATTTAGAACTTTATATAAAAGTGCCCAACCATAGCTTAGAGTGTCACAAAAAAAAATAAGACTTACTTACCCCAGGACACTCATCTACATGTAGTAGAAAGCCAAACCAGTACTGAAACGAGAATCAGTAGAGGTAATGGTATATATAAGAGTATATCGTCGATCTGAAAAGGGAGGTAAGAGATGAATCTCTACGACCAATAACAGAGAATCTATGAAATAGATCCCGTAGAAAGAGACCATTGAATTCAAATAGGCAATACTGTCTTCACATCCCTCTGACATTCACTGCACACTGAGAGGAAAACCGGGCTCCACCCTGCTGCGAAGCGCAAATCAACGCAGAATCTAGCACAAACTTACTTCACCACCTCCACGGGAGGCAAAGTTTGTAAAACTGAATTGTGGGTGTGGTGAGGGGTGTATTTATAGGCATTTTAAGGTTTGGGAAACTTTGCCCCTCCTGGTAGGAATGTATATCCCATACGTCACTAGCTCATGGACTCTTGCTAATTACATGAAAGAAATAATAATAATCCACAACCCAAAACAAAAGTTTTAATGTCAATAAAGAAAAAAACTGAAATTATAAGCAGAAGAATCAAACTGAAACAGCTGCCTGAAGTACTTTTCTACTAAAAACTGCTTCAGAAGAAGAAAAAACATCAAAATGGTAGAATTTAGTAAAAGTATGCAAAGAAGACCAAGTTGCTGCTTTGCAAATCTGATCAACAGAAGCTTCATTCCTAAACGCCCAGGAAGTAGAAACTGACCTAGTAGAATGAGCCGTAATTCTTTGAGGCGGGTATTTACCCGACTCTACATAAGCATGATGAATCAAAGACTTTAACCAAGACGCCAAAGAAATGGCGGAGGCCATCTGACCTTTTCTGGACCCAGAAAAGATAACAAATAGACTAGAAGTCTTTCTAAAATCTTTAGTAGCTTCAACATAATATTTCAAAGCTCTTACTACATCCAATGAATGTAAAGATCTCTCCTTTGAATTCTTAGGATTAGGACACAATGAAGGAACCACAATTTCTCTACTAATGTTGTTAGAATTCACAACCTTAGGTAAAAATTTAAATGAAGTCCGCAACACTGCCTTATCCTGATGAAAAATCAGAAAAGGAGATTCACAAGAAAGAGCAGATAATTCAGAAACTCTTCTAGCAGAAGAGATGGCCAAAAGGAACAGAACTTTCCAAGAAAGTAATTTAATGTCCAGAGAATGCATAGGTTCAAACGGAGGAGCTTGTAAAGCCCCCAGAACCAAATTAAGACTCCAAGGAGGAGAGATTGACTTAATGACAGGTTTGATACGAACCAAAGCCTGTACAAAACAATGAATATCAGGAAGATTAGCAATCTTTCTGTGAAAAAGAACAGAAAGAGCAGAGATTTGTCCTTTCAAAGAACTTGCAGACAAACCTTTATCCAAACCATCCTGAAGAAACTGTAAAATTCTAGGAATTCTGAAAGAATGCCAGGAGAATTTATGAGAAGAACACCAAGAAATGTAAGTCTTCCAGACTCGATAATAAATCTTCCTAGACACAGATTTACGAGCCTGTAACATAGTATTAATTACTGAGTCAGAGAAACCTCTATGACTAAGAATCAAGCGCTCAATTTCCATACCTTCAAATTTAATGATTTGAGATCCAGATGGAAAAAAAGGGCCTTGAGATAGAATGTCTGGTCTTAACGGAAGAGTCCAAGGTTGGCAACTGGCCATCCGAATGAGATCTGCATACCAAAACCTGTGAGGCCATGCTGGAGCCACACCAGCAGCACAAACGAACGTTCCATTAGAATTTTGGATATCACCTTTGGAAGAAGAACTAGAGGCAGAAAGATATAGGCAGGATGATAATTCCAAGGAAGCGACAACGCGTCCACTGCCTCCGCCTGAGGGTCCCTGGATCTGGACAGATACCTGGGAAGTTTCTTGTTTAAATGAGAGGCCATCAGATCAATTTCTGGAAGTCCCCAGATTTGAACAATCTGAAGAAAAACCTCTGGGTGAAGGGACCATTCGCCCGGATGTAACGTCTGGTGACTGAGATAATCCGCTTCCCAATTGTCTACACCTGGGATGTGAACCACAGAGATTAGACAGGAGCTGGATTCCGCCCATACAAGTATCCAAGATACTTCTTTCATAGCCTGAGGACTGTGAGTCCCAACTGGATGATTGACATATGCCACGGTTGTGACATTGTCTGTCTGCAAACAAATAAACGATTCTCTCTTCAGAAGAGGCCAAAACTGAAGAGCTCTGAAAATCGCACGTTCCAAAATGTTGATTGGTAATCTCGCCTCCTGAGATTCCCAAACCCCCTGCGCTGTCAGAGATCCCCATACAGCTCCCCAACCTGAAAGACTCGCATTTGTTGTGATCACATTCCAGGTTGGACGAACAAAAGAAGCCCCTTGGACTAAACGATGGTGATCTATCCACCACGTCAGAGAGTGTTGTAAATTGGGATTTAAGGATATTAATTGTGATATCTTTGTATAATCCCTGCACCACTGGTTCAGCATACAAAGCTGAAGAGGTCGCATGTGAAAAAGAGCAAAAGGGATCGCGTCCGATGCAGCAGTCATGAGACCTAGAATTTCCATGCACAAAGCTACCGAAGGGAATGATTGAGACTGAAGGTTTCGACAGGCTGAAACCAATTTCAGACGTCTCTTTTCTGTTAGAGAAAGGGTCATGGACACTGAATCTATTTGAAAACCCAAAAAGGTTACCTTTGTCTGAGGAATCAACAAACTCTTTGGTAAATTGATCCTCCAACCATGTTTTTGAAGAAACAACACAAATTGATTCGTGTGAGATTCTGCAGAATGTGAAGACTGAGCAAGTACCAAGATATCGTCCAAATACGGAAATACCGCAATACCCTGTTCTCTGATTACAAAGAGAAGGGCACCGAGAACTTTTGAAAAAAATCCTTGGAGCTGTTGCTAGGCCAAACGGGAGGGCCGCAAACTGGTAATGCTTGCCTAGAAAAGAGAATCTCAGAAACTGAAAGTGATCTGGATGAATCGGAATATGAAGATATGCATCCTGTAAATCTATTGTGGACATATGATGCCCTTGCTGAACAAAAAGCAGAATAGTCCTTATAGTTACCATTTTGAATGTTGGTATCCTTACATAGCGATTCAATATCTTTAGATCCAGAACTGGTCTGAAGGAAATCTCCTTCTTTGGAACAATGAATAGATTTGAGTAAAACCCCAGACCCTGTTCCAGAACTGGAACTGGCACAATTACTCCAGCCAACTCTAGATCTGAAACACATTTCAGAAATGCCTGAGCCTTCACTGGGTTTATTGGAATGTGAGAGAGAAAAAAATCTCCTCGCAAGCGGCCTTACCTTGAAACCTATCCTGTACCCTTGTGAAACAATGTTCTGAATCCAAACACTGTGAATCGAATTGATCCAAATGTCTTTGAAAAATCGTAACCTGCCCCCTACCAGCTGTGCTGGAATGAGGGCCGCACCTTCATGTGGATTTGGGAGCTGGTTTTGACTTTCTAAAAGGCTTGGTTTTATTCCAGATTGGAGAAGGTTTCCAGACAGAAACCGTTCCTTTAGGGGAAGGGTCAGGCTTCTGTTCCTTATTCTGACGAAAGGAACAAAAACGATTAGCAGCCCTGTATTAACCTTTAGATTTTTTGTCCTGAGGCAAAAAAAGTTCCTTTCCCCCCAGTAACAGTTGAAATAATAGAATCCAACTGGGAACCAAATAATTTATTACCTTGGAAAGAAAGAGAAAGCAAAGTTGACTTAGAAGACATATCTGCATTCCAAGTTTTAAGCCATAAACCTCTTCTAGCTAAAATAGCTAAAGACATATACCCGACATCAACGCTAATGATATCAAAGATGGCATCACAAATAAAGTTATTAGCATGTTGAAGGAGTTTAACAATGCTATGAGTATTATGGTCTGATACTTGTTGTGCTAAAGCCTCCAACCAGAAAGTGGAAGCGGCAGCAACATTAGCCAAAGAAATAGCAGGCCTAAGAAGATTACCTGAACATAAATAAGCTTTCCTTAGAAAGGATTCAATCTTCCTATCTAAAGGATCCTTAAAGGAAGTACTATCTGCCCGTAGGAATAGTAGTACGTTTAGCAAGAGTAGAGATAGCCCCATCAACTTTAGGGATTTTGTCCCAAAACTCTAATCTGTCAGATGGCACAGGATACAATTTCTTAAACCTTTGAGAAGGAGTAAATGAAGTATCCATATTATTCCATTCCCTAGAAATTACTTCAGAAATAGCATCAGGGACAGGAAAAACTTCTGGAATAACCATAGGAGGTTTAAAAACCGAATTTAAACGCTTAGTAGATTTAGTATCAAGAGGACTAGATTCCTCCATCTCTAATGCAATTAAAACTTCTTTAAGTAAAGAACGAATAAATTCCATTTTAAATAAATATGAAGATTTATCAGTGTCAATATCTGAGACAGAATCCTCTGAACCAGAAAATTCCTCATCAGAAAAAGACAAATCAGAATGATGACGGTCATTTAAAATTTAATCTGAAAAATGAGAAGTTTTAAAAGACCTTTTACGTTTACTGGAAGGAGGAATAACAGACATAGCCTTCCTAATAGATTTAGAAACAACATCTCTTATATTAACAGGAACATCCTGAGTATTAGATGTTGAGGGAACAGCAACAGGTAATGGTATATTACTAATGGAAATACTATCTGCATTAGCAAGCTTATCATGACATTCATCACAAACTACAGCCGGAGGAACAGTTACCACAAGTTTACAACAAATGCACTTAACTTTGGTAGAACCAGCATCAGGCAGCGTCTTTCCAGAAGTAGATTCTGATCCAGGGTCAATCTGAGACATCTTGCAATATGTAATAGAAAAAACAACATATAAAGCAAAATTATCAAATTCCTTAAATGACAGTTTCAGGAATGGGAAAGAATGCCAATGAATAAGCCTCTAGCAACCAGAAGCAATGAAAAAATGAGACTGAAATAATGTGAAAAAAAGGTGGAGACAAGAATGACGCCCACATTTTTTAGCGCCAAAAAAAGACACCCACATTATTGGTGCCTTAAATTTTTTTGGCACCAAGAATGACGCCACATCCTGTAACGCCGACATTTTTGTAGCAAAATGTCAAAAAACATAATTTATGTAAGAACTTACCTGATAAATTCATTTCTTTCATATTAGCAAGAGTCCATGAGCTAGTGACGTATGGGATATACATTCCTACCAGGAGGGGCAAAGTTTCCCAAACCTCAAAATGCCTATAAATACACCCCTCACCACACCCACAAATCAGTTTAACGAATAGCCAAGAAGTGGGGTGATAAGAAAAAGTGCGAAAGCATAAAAAATAAGTTATTGGAATAATTGTGCTTTATACAAAAAAATCATAACCACCACAAAAAAGGGCGGGCCTCATGGACTCTTGCTAATATGAAAGAAATGAATTTATCAGGTAAGTTCTTACATAAATTATGTTTTCTTTCATGTAATTAGCAAGAGTCCATGAGCTAGTGACGTATGGGATAATGACTACCCAAGATGTGGATCTTCCAAGCAAGAGTCACAAGAGAGGGAGGGATAAAATAAAGACAGCCAATTCCGCTGAAAATAATCCACACCCAAAATAAAGTTTAATTTTAAAAATATAAGCAGAAGATTCAAACTGAAACAGCTGCCTGAAGTACTTTTCTACCAAAAACAGCTTCAGAAGAAGAAAACACATCAAAATGGTAGAATTTAGTAAAAGTATGCAAAGAAGACCAAGTTGCAGCTTTGCAAATCTGATCAACCGAAGCTTCATTCTTAAATGCCCAGGAAGTAGAGACTGACCTAGTAGAATGAGCTGTAATCCTTTGAGGCGGAGTTTTGCCCGACTCAACAAAAGCATGATGAATCAAAGATTTCAACCAAGATGCCAAAGAAATGGCAGAAGCTTTCTGGCCTTTTCTAGAACCGGAAAAGATGACAAATAGACTAGAAGTCTTTCGGAAAGTCTTAGTAGCTTCAACATAATATTTCAAAGCTCTAACAACATCCAAAGAATGCAATGATTTCTCCTTAGAATTCTTAGGATTAGGGCATAATGAAGGAACCACAATTTCTCTACTAATGTTGTTGGAATTCACAACCTTAGGTAAAAATTTAAAAGAAGTTCGCAACACCGCCTTATCCTGATGAAAAATCAGAAAAGGAGACTCACAAGAAAGAGCAGACAATTCAGAGACTCTTCTGGCAGAAGAGATGGCCAAAAGGAACAAAACTTTCCAAGAAAGTAATTTAATGTACAATGAATGCATAGGTTCAAACGGAGGAGCTTGAAGAGCCCCCAGAACCAAATTCAAACTCAAGGAGGAGAAATTGACTTAATGACAGGTTTTATACGAACCAAGGCTTGTACAAAACAATGAATATCAGGAAGATTAGCAATCTTTCTGTGAAAAAAAACAGAAAAAGCAGAGATTTGACTTTTCAAGGAACTTGCGGACAAACCTTTATCTAAACCATCCTGAAGAAACTGTAAAATTCTCGGAATTCTAAAAGAATGCCAGGAAAAATGATGAGAAAGACACCAAGAAATATAAGTCTTCCAGACTCTATAATATATCTCTCTAGATACAGATTTACGAGCCTGTAACATAGTATTAATCACAGAGTCAGAGAAACCTCTTTGACCAAGAATCAAGCGTTCAATCTCCATACCTTTAAATTTAAGGATTTGAGATCCTGATGGAAAAAAGGACCTTGCGATAGAAGGTCTGGTCTTAACGGAAGAGTCCACGGTTGGCAAG